>NC_141022.1:7970833-8139166 GCF_052040795.2 Danio rerio
GCCCAAGAGGATGCAACGCTCCGAGTGGAGTGTGCACGAACTCCCGGGGGACACGGCTGACCTCGACTCGAATAAGCGAGTGAAATGGCATCCACAATCCAGTGGGATAATCTTTGTTTTGATACGGCACTTCCCTGCTGCCGACCGCCATAACAGACAAAGAGCTGCTCAGATGATCTAAAATTCTGAGTACGGTCCACATAAATGCGCAGAGCGCGAACTGGACAAAGTAAAGAAAGGGCTGGGTCTGCCTCCTCCGGGGGCAGCGCTTGCAAGTTCACTACCTGATCTCTAAAGGGGGTGGTAGGAACCTTGGGCACATAACCGGGGCGGGGTCTCAGGATGACGTGAGAGTAATCCGGCCCGAATTCCAGGCACGAGTCACTGACCGAAAATGCCTCCAGGTCCCCGACCCTCTTGATGGAGGCCAACGCAACCAGCAGAGCTGTCTTCAGGGACAGAAATCTTAGAGATACTGATTCGAGTGGCTCAAAGGGATCGGATCGCAGACTCGTGAGAACGAGGGCGAGATCCCAAGAGGGCATGAGAGGGGGGCGAGATGGATTAATTCGCCTAGCACCCCTAAGGAACTGGATGACCAGGTTATGCTTTCCCACGGTGACGCCAGCTATCGCGCTATGATAAGCGGAGATGGCGGCCACGTAAACCTTGAGAGTGGAGGGCGACAGCCTGCTGTCCAACTTCTCTTGAAGGAAAGAGAGCACAACACTAATCTGGCAATTTCGGGGGTCTTCTCTGCGAGAGACGCACCATTCAGTGAATAGACTCCACTTCAGGGCGTAGGCGCGCCTCGTGGAGGGGGCTCTAGCCTGAGTGATGGTATTAACCACCGCAGTCGGTAGGTTACCTAAGTCTTCCTCGCGTCTAGGGACCACACGTGGAGGTTCCAGAGATCGGGGCGAGGGTGCCAGATGGTGCCCTGTCCCTGAGAGAGTAGGTCCTCTCTCAAAGGGATCCGCCAGGGGAGGGCCGTCGCGAGGAGTGAGAGCTCTGATATCCAGGTCCGGTTGGGCCAAAGGGGCGCAACTAGCAGAACCTGTTCCTCGTCCTCCCTGACCTTGCACAGAAACTGCGCGAGCAGGCTCACTGGGGGAAACGCATACTTGCGCATGCCCCGAGGCCAGCTGTGGGCCAGTGCATCCGTGCCGAGAGAGCCCTCGGTCAGGGAAAAAAACAACTGGCAGTGAGCGTTCTCGGGGGAAGCAAACAGATCGATCTGGGCCTCCCCGAATCGCGCCCATATCAGCTGAACAGACTCGGGGTGGAGTCTCCATTCTCCAGGACGTAACAGCTGTCGTGAGAGCGCATCGGCTGCACGATTGAGCGTGCCTGGGACGTGAATGGCGCGCAGCGATTTCAGCCGCGGGTGACTCCAGAGGAGCAGACGGCGGGCGAGCTGAGACATGCGGCGAGAGCGCATACCCCCCATGCGGTTGATATACGCCGCCGCCGCCATACTGTCCGTCCTGACCAGCACGTGTTGCCGCTCCAGCACCGGTAAAAAGCGGTGGAGAGCGAGGAACACTGCCAACAGCTCTAGGCGATTGATATGCCAATGCAGCTGGGCACCCTTCCAGAGGCCCGCAGCCGCATGCCCGCGACACACGGCCCCCCAACCCGTGTTGGAAGCGTCTGTTGAAACAACAACATGGCTGGACGCCTGTCCTAGAGGCACACCGGCCTGTAGGAACGAGGGGTCGTTCCAAGGGCTGAGGGCGCAGCGACACAGCGCAGTAACCGAGACCCGGTGTGTGCCCGCGTGCCATGCGCGTCTGGGGACCCGATCGTGAAGCCAGTGCTGAAGTGGTCTCATATGGAGCAACCCGAGCGGCGTGACGGCGGCTGAGGATGCCATATGCCCCAGGAGCCTCTGAAAGAACTTCAGTGGGACCACTAGTTTGCTGTCGAGCTCCCTCAGACAGTTCAGCAACAGGCGAGCGCGTTCCTCGGAGAGGTGCGCTACCATGGTGATCGAGTCCAGCTCCATCCCGAGAAAAGAAATCCTCTGCACGGGGGCGAGTTTGCTCTTTTCTCGGTTGACCTGAAGCCCCAGTAGGCGGAGATGCCGAAGCACCTTGTCCCTGTGCATAATCAATTGCTCCCGCGAGTGGGCTAAAATCAGCCAGTCGTCGAGATAATTGAGTATGCGAATGCCCGCGAGCCGAAGGGGCGCTAGGGCACCCTCCGCGAGTTTGGTGAAGACCCGCGGAGACAGAGAGAGCCCGAAGGGGAGGACCTTGTACTGCCACGCTCGACCCTCGAACGCAAACCGCAGAAATTGGCGGTGGCGTGGAAGAATGGAGACATGGAAATACGCGTCCTTCAGGTCTATGGCTGCAAACCAATCCCGAGGACGAACGCATTGGAGAATGCGCCTCTGCGTGAGCATTCTGAACGGCAGCCTGTGCAGACAGCGGTTCAAAACGCGCAGATCTAGGATTGGCCGTGTCCCACCGCTTTTTTTTTTTTTGGGTACGATGAAGTATGGGCTGTAAAACCCACTCTCCATCTCGGCTGGAGGAACCGGCTCGATTGCACCCTTCGCCAGGAGGGCAGCAATCTCCTCTCGCAAGACAGGGGCGGACAGGGGGTTGACCCTGGAGAAATACACGCCCGTAAACTTGGGGGGCCGTTTCGCGAACTGAATCGCGTAACCGAGTCTGATTGTGCGTATGAGCCACCGTGAGGGGCTGGCCCGCGCTAACCAGGCAGGCAGAGCCCTCGCTAATGGAGTCATCGCTACAATCGCTGACGTACCAGCGGTGGGGCAGCGCGGAGTGGGTGTGCTGATCCGGGAAGCACGAGGGTCCCGCGGAAGAGCTGGAGGAGAGCGATTCGCTCTGGCTCCGCACCCTGACTCCGGAGAGGGGGCTGGAGGGCTGAGGGATGGGAGACCGTCCCCCCAGCGCTCGTGAGCCACTGGCGAAGCACGTAGAGTCTGCGAGCCGGAAGGCAGCGCGTCCCGGACTGGCAGAACTCGTGCAGTCACATCCGGGGAAGGGAAAAAGTGCTCTTTTACTGATGTTTTGGTGGCACTGAAAAGTACCGTTGTTATCGGGGCCCCGCCCTCCAGCGGGGAAAGAGCAAGTTTCCTCTTCTCCGGATGGCCTGTCTCAGGGACGCTTCGCGGTCCGTTTACCGGACTTAACGGCGCCCTGGGCAGGAGGGGCTGCCTGCTTTCGAGGTGAACGCCGCGCCCGCTTGGCCGGAGGCGCAGGCGGGGGCGGGGCAGCACTCGTTGGCGGGCGCCCTCGGCGAGGAACAGCGGAGGTGGATGGCTCGGCGGGCGGAGCGGGCTTACAGCCACGCCGATAGATGACATTGCCCATCGCATCCGACTGCTCTTTCACCGCCTTGAATTCCTGGGTGAATTCACCGACGGTGTCGCCGAACAGGCCAGCCTGGGATATGGGCGAGTCAAGAAAGCGAACTTTGTCAACGTCGCGCATATCGGCCAGGTTTAGCCAGAGGTGGCGTTCCTGAACCACAAGTGTGGACATCGTCCTCCCCAGCGCACACGCGGCGGACTTAGTAGTCCGAAGAGCATAGTCGGTCGCGGTGCGCAGCTCATGTAATAAGCTTGGGTTGGACCCGCCCTCGTGCAGCTCGGCCAGCGCCTGCGCTTGGTAGCGCTGGTAGGTGGCCATCGCGTGCAAAGCAGAAGCAGCCTGGCCCGCAGCCTTATAAGCTCTGGCTCCGAGGGAGGCAGACAACCTACAGGCTTTGGACGGGAGGCGGGGCAAACCCCGCCACGTAGAGGCGCCGCGCGGACAAAGATTGACCGCGATAGCGCGCTCCACTGACGGGATCGCCTCATACCCCCTGGCAGCTCCGCCGTCAAGGGCGGTGAGGGCGGAGGCACACGCAGCACGGGCAGAGAAAGGTGCCCTCCAAGACTGCGTGAGCCTACTGTGCACTTCCGGGAAGAAGGGGACGAGAGGCTTCGAAGGCTTCGCCTTCTGGTCCTCTACGTAGCACCCATCTAGTCGGTCCGGCCGCGGAGCTGGGGGATAAACCATCTCCAACCCCACGGCCGAAGCAGCCCGGGAAAGCACGGCTAACATGTCCGCTTCAGGATCCGATTTGACAGCGCTCACCTGCCCGGAGGGGGCGAGCGGGTCCGGATCTTCGTCGGACAGTGAAAGCCCACCCTCCGATGCCGCGGAGGACATCTGATCTCCGGTGTCAGCGAGTGTGAGAGCTACCATCTGGATAGACGGATCACTCTCACCACCCGAAGCTTGGATGGAGCGCCGTGAGGAGCGAGAGGTCCGCGAGCCCGTGGGCGGCGGATTATCTCCCGCTGAAACCCTCAGATCTGCCCGAGCGCCCGCTGCTTTTTTAGAACAGGAGGCAACTGGGGTGGCTCGCTCTCTTGCGAAAGTTAGCCGCGATCTTAGCTGTGCAACGGTCATGGCATCGCAATGACGACATGAACCGCCCGCGAGCACCGCATTAACATGCTGGACCCCCAAACATGCAATGCAGTGATCGTGTCCATCATCCGGAGCCAGGAAACCCCCGCATCCAGAAACGCACAGTCGGAGCGCCATCCTGAAAAGGACGTGCTGCACGACTGTGTTGCTCTTTTAGGAAAGTTGCAACTATACGCACCGCTCTGGAGGACCGGACCCAAAGAACCGCAGGCAAGGGAGTAACCCAGCTCGACCGTCTGCCACCGCGAAGACCCACTCTGGACCGGGAGACACACTCGTTCGCTCTGAAGTGCTGATCAGCAAGAGGAACCCTCATCGACTCACTCAGAAAGGATCTGAAGCGAAAAGGATGGCGTCTGCTGGCTTCAGGTGTGCTTATATGCTGAGATAATTGCAGATGTCGCACACCTGCGCAAGCTTACGCTGCCAATTAATTTCATTCATTGGCCCGTTCAATACTCTCCAGACAAGCGGCTTCTGATCCGAATCCTCCCAATGCGTGGATTTTACAAATCAAATCCACTTATAGTGCTGAAGTTCCCCCCGAAGGGGAACTTTCAGTTCTCATTGCCATGGTAGCACACAACATAATTGATGCATCTAAGCTCGACTTTCAAGGTTTTATGACAGTAATGTGCATGAGCAGCTATCTAGGTTATTTAAACTGAGCTCAGATTAGTTAGATCAAATGATTTTAAACCTTAATTTGTGGAACCAATTAAGGCAACCCGGGCTCATTGTGGAAACGTAGCCCCGCGGACGTTTCTGCGGTCCGCGATTTACGTCCCAGGAGGTAGGTATTTGAGCAGTCTTTGTTTTCGCGGATCCGCGAGAGGCCGCTGTGCGCGCTTTTTCGCGTCTCGAGCGCCTCTCGGGAGCGCGCGCCATTCGCGCCCATGCCGTTCTCGCGCGAAAAGCCGCCGGATCGGCCGACTCGGCCGCCCTCCTCTTCCTCCTCCTCCTCCTCCTTCCCTAAACCCGAGCGACGGTTCGCAAAAGCCGTCCAGAAAAGAAAAAAAAAGCAAAAGCCCTCCTCTTCGATTTCGACCGCGTTTTCGGATCCTGCCGCGTTCTCGCCCTTATTTTGCGTATTCTGTTTTTTGTCTTACCTGATTTTCGGAACCGCTGTTCCCCGGACTCGATCCCGGTCCTCGTCCCCGCAGCCGGCTCCTCCTCCTCCTCCGGGGCCTCCGCTCCGCCGACGCAACTCTGTGATCTAAGCGGACAAACTGGTTGCATCGGGAAAGCCCTCCACTCGGAGGCGAACCGTCGGCCGGCGAGCGCGAAGAGGAGGGGCGGAGCGGCGCCACACCGCCCCGCAGCGTTCGCTCAAAAAAAACTAAACGCGGCCTTATGTACGTCCGGCCACATAAATCGCGGTCTCCAGAAACGTCCGCGGGGCTACGTTTCCAGAATGAGCTTGGGTTGAATTTAAGCGTGGATTAAACATCGTTCGGCTCATTGAAGTCAGGTTTTTGACTTTAATCACTTTTTTAAACCACTTTTATGAAACAGCCCTCTTGAGTCCTGGAGGTCCGGTGTCCTTCAGATTTTAGCTCCAACTTGCCTCAACACACCTGCACAGATTTTTCTAGAAAGCCTAGTAAGAGCTTGATTTGCTAGCCCAGGTGTTTCTGATTGGGAGAGCACCCTTGGTACCCTTTTAGGCAGCGGAAAAGCAAGCCTGATAAAGGTGACCCATACCGACCATACTGTGCCAGTGATTGGAAAAAAGCGTACGTACCATAATGCTCAGTGGAAACGGGCCATTATCCTATTTACACTACAAAATGTAGTAGAATAGTGTATAAGTATGCGATTTGGCACGCACCTTTAGTGTTGTTCTGTTTAATGGTGTTTGCCGCTTACAGACAAAAACAGAGAGAAGGCAAAGAATGTTATTTTACAGAACTTTGTGTTGTGCTGTCACTATGTTATGTTAAATTAAACCCTTTTCAGATGGATTTTCCATTAAATGTCAGTCTAAATATAGAAGCGCTCAAGAGTCACAGGAGCAAGAGCGACTTTGAGTATCATTCTGAAGGACAAATATGCATCGACAATAGGATATACCAGGTAAATACTTACATACAATAAAGTCAAAATTATTCATCCTACTGTGACCTTTTTTCTTTATCAAATATTTCCAAAATTATATTTTAATAGGGATTTTTCTCAGTATTTCCTGTAATATTTTTTCTTCTTAAGAATAAAAGCAGTTTTTAATAATACATTTTGAGTTCAATATTATTAGCCCCCTTAAGCAATATATTTTTTAGATTGTCTACAGAACAAATCCACTGTTACACAAAGACTTACCTAATTACCCTAATTAACATAGTTAAGCCTTTAAATGGCACTTTAAGCTGAATACTAGTTTCTTGAAAAATATCTAGTCAAATATCATGTACTGTCATCATGGGGAAGATAAATCAGTAAGTAGAAATTAGTTATTAAAAAGAAACTTGGCAAAAGAATATACAGGGGGGCTAAAAATTCAGGAGGGTTAATAATTCTGACTTCACCTGTATATATATATATATATATATATATATATATATATAGTCGTAACTGATCATGGCATAAGCAATTGAGTGCTTAACTTATGTTTAATGTCATTTCAGGCAAATACAGCAATGATAGTGTCACATTTTGGAAACATCAGTAGTTCAATCAGCCTGCAGGCAGATGAAAAGAATTCAACCATTCACTTGATTCTGGAAAACAAGGGCAGTAATGCATTGTCAATCTACGCTGACTTCCATCAGACCTTATTAGCAGGGGTCACGCCTGAGGGTCACATTCATTTATATGCAAATTGTTCTTCAGAACGGTAAACTGATAAAAAGATTTGTATTGCTGTAAGATTTGTATTGAGCAAAACAGTTTTTTACCCATCACTTTTCTCTTTCTTTCTAGCGTTTTCTTGCAGTGCACGGTAAAAAAAGAAGACGAAACATTTAGTGCTCACTTGACTGGATCTCTACCTCATGACAAGCTGCACCTGTCTCTTTCAGGAGATGTTGTTAATTCAATACAAGATCTCTCCGCTTTACCTAATTCAGTTAGTATGGTTGGCGTGCTAACCCAGTCAAATGGTTTAACAGAAGGTAAATATCAAGATCAACAAATCAGCTCATTTACTTCATTTATTTTCTTTTCCTGCTTAGTCCCTTTATTAATCTGTGTTCGCCACAGTGGAATGAACTGTCAACCTATCCAGCATGTGTTTTATGCAGTGGATGCCCTTCCAGCAATAACCCAGCTTTGGGAAACACACATACTCTCTTGCATTCACCTATATTCACCTAAAGCGATATTTATTTTTATATATATATATATATATATATATATATATATATATATATATATATATATATATATATATATGCATAGAAAAATATATATATGTATATATCAGTGGTGTAGTCCTAGAAAAAAAGGTGGTGTACTATTACACCCGACACAAATTTTAAATGAAAGTAGGCAAAGAAACGACGAAAGTCAATGTTTTTTCGATTCATTGGAGATTATATATATATATATATATATATATATATATATATATATATATATATATATATATATTTTTTTTTTTTTTTTTTTTTTTTTTTTTTTACATCAGTTACCTGTATTTAAGTTAACTCAAAAGGGCCTGTGCATAAATGGAAAGACAGCTTTTTAGCTTACTTTCTTTACTGGCTTATTATTTTATAGGTTCCTTTAAACATCAATCAGCAATAATTTTTAATTGTCACATTCGTGCATGCTTGTTTTAAACCAAACTATTAGGAGTCTGTCTTCTGTTGTCGCTATTATATACTAGTGGTTACCCTTTTAAGTCGCACATTGTTATGCGATTTATGAGTAGTCTTTGCCTAATTGTTTTTAGTGTTATAGACGGTATAGTGTCGTTCACTAGCGGCACAATTAAGACAAATGTGAAATACTGTTTTACAGGGGCGATTTTAGGATTTTAATTTTAGTGTGGATCAGGATCAGATCCTTTTGGGGTAAACAAAGAAAAATGTATCATATAAATATTTAAGTAAGAATTGTAAGAGATAGGCACATCTTAACAAATTAAGTTGTGAGTTGTGAGAAAAAAAAAACCTGTTTGGTATACAGTTAAAGTGGACGCAAATACATGTAAATTAGGGAAGTTTAATCAGAAAAACAAGTGAGTATACTGAGGGTTTACTCAATTATTTATCCTCAGAAGTGCATACTGAGTATACGTGCGTATAGCAAGAACTACAACTATATATGTATATATATATTTATTCATATATATATATATATATATATATATATATATATATATATATATATATATATATATATATATATATGTATATATATATATAATATATTATATATATATTTATATTATTTCTTAGATGGAAAATATGTTCATTTAAAGAATAATGTACCCAAAATAAAGTTAAGAAGCTCCCAATATCTTTAAAACTTATCTCAAAACAAAATACAAAAAAAAAAAATAAAGAAATGTCTTAGCTGTTGGATGACGGTCTTTTCCTTAAGTTAAGCATCAAAAAAACCCAGTAACTGGTCACTGATCGGAGTAAAAAAAACATTGAGTACGTTGAAATATGTTGATCTACTTTTAGTTGTTAATTTAACGACTTGCAGATAATTGAGGAATGAAACTTCATTATGATGGTATCCAAAACGTCAAATCTTATTCAGACAGGATGCCAATACATCTTCCTAACATTCAGTTATCTGGACAATAAGGAAGCACTTAGACTGAGCTTTAAATGCAAGGTTTCCCAACTAGGACTTCACAATACTAACAGTTTGAAAAAGTTCATAGGAAGCATGTGTTCCCTCTACCACAACTGAATGGCTGTTTCTCAATATGCGATCTTCAGCAGTCTTGTGTTCTCGAGTAACATCATCCTCATCAGCTGCCAAAGTTAAGTTCCAATACTCAAGACCGCAAGTACGAAGGACGCATGAAACTTCCTGGATGTGTTCTTGAGGACGCAGCGATGCAGACTTGAACACGGAACTCGCGATCGAAGTCCCAGAAGTCATTACGACTGGAGGTGGAAAGCGCAGCATTTTATTTAGATTTATTATTAAAGTACAGAGATGTAACTTATTAACTTCAGGAGTTTCCTAAATGAGATGGTGAATATAAACTTTCCATGAACATCTTAATAAAGGAATAAACACATTAAGGGTGTTTGTTTGCTGAAACTCGTATTAAAATCTGTTTTATTTATATTGTGCAACATATATTTGTAAAGTCTTCATACATTGTATATTTTTTCAAAAGGGGGGGAAGCAATAAATCCCTGTATAAATGCTGTAATGTTTAAATTATTTACCATTAAAAGCATGTGGAGGTCACGTGACCATCAGGAAGAAGGAAGTATCTCATTTCTCACAGGACACGTTCTCTGTTCTCGCGGCCTCCCGGTCTCCCGGTCTCCCGATTTCGTTCTTACGAGGACACATAGCAAGACCACACCCAGTCTCCTCAAGAACGCAAGTCCGTTCTCTGCGTTCTTGGAATTGAGAAACAGCCATGCTCTTCTCCATTCACCCACTCACCTATTATACAATCTAGGTGCCTGACCAGCACCCTCTAGTGCCCTGTAGTTCCATTAGAACAGCATTTTTATTTCATTTATTATTCCATGAATAAAAAAAATTTAAAAAAAACACGTGACAGACATTTCAATCTGTTACTATATATATATATATATATATATATATATATATATATATATATATATATATATATATATATATATATATGTATATATATATATATACTGTACAGTTGAAGTCAGAATTATTAGCCCCTGTGAATTATTAGCCCCTTGTTTATTTTTTTCTTCAATTTCTGTTTAACAAAGAGATTTCTTCTACACAATTTCAAGCATTATGATTTTAATAACTCATTTCTAATATCTGATTTATTTTATCTTTGCCATGATGACAGTAAATAATATTTGACTAGACATTTTTCAAGACACCTCTATACAAATTAAAGTGACATTAAAAGGCTTAACTGGGTTAATTATATTAACTAGGCAGGTTAAGGTAATTAGACGATTATTGTATAATGATGGTTTGTTCTGTAGACTAATAAAATATTGACTAAAATAAATCGATAAAAAGCCTAAAGGGGCTGATAATTTTGTCCTTAAAATGGTGTTTAAAAATTTAAAACTGTTTTATTCTAGCCGAATTAAACAAAACAAGACTTTCTCCAGTATTATCAGACATACTGTGGAAATGTCCTTGCTCTCTTAAACATAATTTGGGAAATTAAAATATAAAGAAAAAAATTCAAAAGGGGGCTAATAATTCTGACTTCAACTGTATATATATTTTTATATATGTATGCATGTGTGTAATAATATACTATGACTTTTTAAAAATAAATTTTAAACAAAAAATAAGTAGCTATTATTTCACATTATGATGAATAATTTGACCTGAAGCCATTCGTTTTCTGATTTAAAAAAAAGACCTTGCACTTAAAAGGTTGCACTTATAAGAATGTTACAGTCAAGACTACATTTGTGAAAATGACCTATTTTTTTATTAGGATTAATTATGATTTTGAGCTCACTACACTTGAAATCTTAGGTTTATGCATTTTCATGGTGCATAAGTTAAATTAACTCATATTTTTAAGTGATAGGACCAAAATGCAAATTTTTAAGTTATGTTCAGTCTACTTTTCTTAATTGTTTAAGTAAAGACAACATTAGGGTTTACAGTGTAGTGTTCAACTGAATAGAGTATCTCAGGTTTGGAATCAATTGAGGGGGGGAAATAGTAAGTACATTTTCATCTTCTATAATAAAGCAATCAAATTATCCTGTGGTATTAGTTATTCAGCAGAATACAATAAGTTCATAGTATGATTTATTGAGAATGACCCATACAGTATGCATTTATCTGCATGTCAGAGCTTGATACTATCTTGTTGTTGTGTGTTTGTGGTGCAGGAGAGCTGACTGTAGTGGTGGACGATGCTGTATACGGGCTGGAAGTGACTCAGCATTCTGGGGAAGATCTTAGAGTGTTATTTTGTGTAGTTATCATGGACGAATCACTGTGTGTGAACATCAGCAGCATTGTAACACAGCACGGGTGCAGAAGTTATACCCAGCTGTCTCACTCTTTCCCCTGGCTACATTTTGCAGGTATGTGGGTTGTTGACATGGTGTAGCATTTTCACTGTTATACATGACAAAAATTAATGTAGTTAGTATTGTCATCTTTTAAAATGCATGGTTAAACATTTTTTTTTTCTTCTGTTATACGCTGTATTTGAGTGGTTTTTCTCAGGAATTGCAATTTATTTAGTAGTTTTAAAAATGTGTACTTGTACTTGCTCTTGAGTACATGTTTAGTGCAGTATCTGTATTTTATTCCACTATTTCCTTTAACCTGCATACACTAATAGAATATTTCTTGCCTATGATGATTGGCTGAGTAGAAAAACCAATCCTTTGATTCCTGTCCAATCAAATCGCATATAAAGTAAATCACATCATACTGAACTACCTGAAGACATGAGCATTTTATAAATACAGCAAATCATTTGGAAGCATTAAAAGGGTCCAATAAGATGTCCTTAAACAAACGGCCTTAAACAAGAACTAAATTCACTACAGAATGTTACGTTTACACATCCCTACACAATTTGCATGTATATTCATCAGCCTTTCACAGTGTAAGGCTCACTACTCACTACTCTTGAGTACTTTTAAAAGGGCTACTTTGAGAAATGTTTACAATAGATAGTTTTACTCTACTTGCACTACATTTATTTATACTTTTACTTGAGTATAATTTAATTTTTTATAGTTGTCTTTTCTAAACTGCTTATCAATTAAAAAGGAAACTGTAAAATCATTAATAAACACCTCAGGCCTAATTTAACAAGTGACCATTTTAGAAAATAGCATTATATTTTTAATTCATATATTACTAAAAAAGCATAGGAACTTCATACATTTTGTCACTGAAAACCACATCCCCTGTGGTGACACAATATTCTAATATAAAATCTGAAATTCCACTGAAAACTTTAATTAGTTGAAGGACTCCATTCAAGATAATGTGATTGAAGACCCCTGTGAAGCTTATGGCATGCGCCTCTTAAAGATTTGTTTGAGAATGTTTCGTATATTTCACGATTTGTTAGGGGTTGTTGTCCTCCCATATTTACTGAAAATGTCTAAGTCTGACAGTTCATAGAATAAAAAAAATTCATATTTTCATATAGTGATATGAAATTAAGTGTCCAACAATGAAGATAAATCCCTCTCATGCTATTTTTATTTAATCAAGAGTTGTTTTTCCATATTTTTACAGTCATGCACTGTAATATGTATACCTGACTGATGAGCTGTCTGACAAAAAAGTGCCCTTCTGGATCCTTCCCTTCATTCGTTGACACTACTGACTACGCTTACATGCACATCAGTAATCTAGTTATTTGCCTCAATAAACAATAATATAGTTAAGGTGTTTACGAGAAGTGCTTTCATGTAAGAGTTTTTGGGTGAATTTTGGGTGACATTAACTGCAGCTTAGCAGTTTTACTCATGAACATTTCATTTATGCCCCCGTGACAAACTGGGGTATAACATGCAAATAAGGAGTAAGGACTGGTGAGAGTGTTATGGAATTTAATAATGCAAGTCAAATGGAAGGAAAAAAAACTTCCACATTTTGCAATGTGTGTGTGTGTGTGCGGACCTTTACTGACAGCCGCGTATGGATCTTGTCGGAATATATGACGAAAAGTCCTACATGACAGTAATAGTTTGACTGCAGTGTTTACTTCAATAATGCCGCTAATATATGCATACTCCACGTCTTAATTCCATATTTCTGTTTAGTTCAGTTATGACTTTAGTCGGATTAAGGTAATCAAAAAAATCGCTGTTTGTTAGCAAACACAAGTACATCTTATTGAACATCATTTATTTTCATCACCAATTATCATTGTAAAACAGTTTCTCAAGCAGTTTGGGATGCATTTTGGAAACAGGAGATGAGCCCCTGGTCTAATGCGCCACCTGGCTTGAGAAACCCATTCTCAAAGACTTATATTTAGTCATTATTTGGGTAGCACACATATTCTGAATGCCTTCAGCAGAATTCAAATGAGCCCTTTTAATCTAGAATAATTAGGATTAACTACAAGATTACAGTATGATTAATCTAGATAAAACAATAATAATATATGCCCACCTATACTTTAAACTATTAAAAATGTTAATAAAAGTCACTTTGTTCAATGTTTTAAGGTTAAAAGTTGTTGGAAGAAAGGCTCCATAATGCAATTAAAAAACCTAAATAAACAAAACAAGTAAAATAAAAACATCAAACACAAATAATGAAAAACTGCTAATTTACTGCTCTTTTTTAAAGTACACCATAAGACATATTTAAGATACACTTCATTAATATGAAAAAAATAAATAAAATTATTAAAAAAAAGTAAAAATGTATAAAGCTAGTGACCTGTAATATTTTCTCAAATATTATTTCTCAAACTTCAGACTACATAAATATATCTTTTTTTCATCAAACCTGGTGTTTTACAAAAATAGCTTTTTCGACTGCCTATTTGTCAATATCTACTGTATGTGCAGCGGTATTAACAGTCCCATGTAATGGCTGTGTGGTTGAGTGTAGTCTGTTTCTGTCTCTGTCTATTGAAGCAGGTCTTCCATTTCACAGCAGCGCAGGTGTGTTTATGAACTGGAATAACAGCAGTGTCTGTGCTCAGCTGGAGCTTCATGTGGACGCCAGAGGCCTGAGTGCCACACTGGAGCAGAGTTCACAGTCTCAGGTAAGACAATCACTCATTGCTGAGAATCTTCCTTAATTCTCAAATCTCATTCACACAAGTACAACCCTGCTGAGAGCTCATTGGAGATATGTGCCCAAGGGTTCAACCGCAAAATACACTCACCGGCCACTTTATTAGGTACACCTTACTAGTAACGGATTGGATCCCATTTTGCCTTTAGAACTGCCTTAATCCTATATGGCATAGATTCAATAAGGTACTGGAAATATTTCCCAGAGATTTTAGTACGTATTGACATGATAGCATCATGCGGATGCTGCAGATTTGTTGGTTGCACATCCATGATGCAAATCTTCCCTTTCCTCACCACATTCCAAAAGTGCTCTGTTGGATTGAGATCTGGTGACTGTGGAGGCCATGTGAGTACTCATTGTCATGCTCAAGAAACCAGTCTGAGATGATTCACGCTTTATGACGTGGTGCATAATCCTGCTGGAAGTAGCCATCAGAGATGAGTACACTGTGGTCAAAAAGGGTTGGACATGGTCAGCAACAATACTCAGGTATGCTGTGGCGTTGACATGATGCTCAATTGGTACTAATGGGTCCAAAGTGGGCCAAAAAAATATCCCCCACACCATTACACCATCAGCACCAGCCTGAACTGTTGATACAAGGCAGGATGGATCCATGCTTTCATGTTGTTGATGCCAAATTCTGACCTTACCATCCGAATGTCACAGCAGAAATCGAGACTCATCAGACCAGGCAATGTTTTTCCATCTTCTATTGTCCAATTTTGGTAAACCTGTGTGAACTGTAGCCTCAGTTTCCTGTTCTTTGCTGACAGGAGTGGCACCCGGTGTGGTCTTCTGCTGATGTAGCCCATCTGCCTCAAGGTTTGGCGTGTTGAGCATTCAGAGAAGCTCTTCTGCACACCTTGGTTGTAACGAGTGGTTATTTGAGTTACTGTTGCCCTTCTATCAGTTGGAACCAGTCTAGCCATTCTCCTCTGACCTCTGGCAGCAACAAGGCGTTTGCACCCTCAGAACAGACGCTCACTGGATATTTTCTCTTTTTCTGACCATTCTCTGTAAATTCTAGAGATGGTTGTGCATGAAAATCCCAGTGGATCAGCAGTTTCTGAAATACTCAGACCAGCCCGTCTGGCACCAACAACCATGCCACATACAAAGTCACTTAAATCACCTTTCTTCCCCATTCTGATGCTCGGTTTGAACTGCAGCAGATCGTCTTCACCATGTCTACATGTATTGAGTTGCTACCATTTGATTGGCGGATTAGACATTTGCGTTAATGAGCAGATGGACAGGTGTACCTAATAAAGTAGCCGGTGAGTGTATAAGTGATTTTAAAAAATGTAACCCTGAACACATATTCCTAATGAGCCTGTGTTGGAAAAAAAAAACAGCATATACTGGAAAGGTCTGTTTTGATGCTGGTTTTGACCATACTTTACCAGCAAATGCTGCTTTTGTTCAGCAGGGAAATTAAAGTCTGTGTACCATTTCTTTTATACCTTCTTCTTCTGTGTTGTTAAATTGGCGGAACTTCCTGGGTGTGTGATAACAAAGAAGTTGCTGTGTTGTGAACAGACGGACGTCAAGATTTGCGTAATGCAGAATGAGTCACAATAAACCTCTTTTGTGGGGTCTGTTTTGGTCTTTTTTTTTGAGCTGCACAGACGCTGCCTTTTATTCTGCTGTACTTCTTTCGTACACACTAATGATCTATTAGCTTATTGAAGGGTTAATTGACCAAATAATAAAAAAATAGGAAGAAAAGAACATTCTGTCATGTTTGAATCGCCCTTGTGTTATTGGCGACTTCTGTGACTTGTTTTCTTCAATGATAATTGTCAAAGCAGCTTTGTAAGCAATAATAGAAAAGTCATTTAAGTTAGTTCATTTCAGTATTGCTTAAACTGTGTCAAAGTGTCTTCACACTTTAAGAAATTCTAAATACGCTCTCTCATCACAGACATTTGGAATGATTTAAATCCCTGTTGCCTATAGATGCTTCTCTGTTGGTCACAGACCATAGAAAGCGAAACATAAATCTCTCACAGGTGGTTGGATTTATTCATGCATGTAAACATGTTGAGTTCACATTTTTTTACAGCATTATGATAATATATTAATTTAATGGGAGGAAATGTGTATTCTATTGTGAAATTCAAACCATTATATAGCCAAAATAGCTTGATCTATGATTTACCTCTGTAAATATTCGACTTAGAGATTGTCTGTCGATTTAGACTCCTCCTGTCGTAGTATTAAACCTTTGAGGATTCAGGGTCACCCTAACAAAACTCAATATTTTGGCCCGTTCTCACCAAGCTTTATAACAACAAAGATAATAATAAAAATAGATGTTTCTAGATATATCTAAAGACAGATACATAAAAATCATTCACAGTGGTAAATAATAGTTCACATCGCAACTACAACAAAAAAAGATCCAGAGGATCGATATTGTTGGGATCAATTTCAATTTTATTCAATCACGAAACAAGAAAACACTGGCAGGCAGTCAGAACCTATTGAAAATGAAAGGGTTCTTGCCCCTAGTAAGCACACAAAGTCATAAGATTAGATTTGGGTCGTCATTTGGGGACGTCAAGTGACCAAAATTCACAATCCAGGCTCATTCTGAAAATGTACCTTCATATACATATAGTCCTAGGAATGACATTTTTTTTCTCGCAAATCCACCAGAGGTCGCTGTGTACACTTAGTTTTACTGTAAAGCACTTTTACAGTTTTACAGTTTTACACTTTTTTTTTTTACTGTAAAGCCGCTGTTGACTGACTGACACAACCTCCTCCTTCCCTTAACCCAACTAATAGTATTTTAAAAAAGACCGATCCAAAATAAAACAAATAAGACTTTCTCCAAAAGAAAAGATATTATAAGACATACTGTGAAAATTTACTTGCTCTGTTAAACATCGTTTGTGAAATATTTAAAAAAAAAAAAAAAAAAAAAAAAAAAAATATGTATATATATATATATATATATATATATATATATATATATATATATATATGTTTTAAAATAGGTACTATTCTTGCAAATAAACTGCATAGTTGCAATCTAAACAACTACATTCTTGACTAAAAAGCCTCCAAAGTATATTTTGTTGTCTAACTACAATAATATTTGTCAAACTGTAGAGATTGCTTGTTGCTGGCTGTATGTGGGCGGAGTAATACACAAAGGGTAAAGAGGTTGTACGGGTGCTGATATTACGATATTAAATATATCACAGCTATCAACCAATCAGATTCGAGAACCAGACAGAATTGTTGTATATATATATATATATATATATATATATATATATATATATACACACACACACACACACACACACACACACACACACACACACACACACACACACACACACATATATATATATACATACATCCATACAAACCAAATATATACATATACGACCCTTAACTCTTTAATTACATCATTTGCAATCATTTGTGGCAGAAAAACTAAGCATCAATTGAGTATAGAAGTATCAATATGGATGCTCCAGAATCTTTTTCTACACCCTGGGTCATTTCCCATGTTGTTGAAGGGAAATGCCTCTGATTCCATAAACCTCTCCTACGGGCAAAGCAAACTGAAGGCACAGAGGCTTGTTTTTACAGGTGAACTACACAGAGGGGATCAACACAGGACCCCTGCTGGCCATCTGCTCTGAGCAAGATCAAAAAGACACATTGAAGGTATGCAGAGAGAACATTCATGCTTCCTACGTTTTTAAGAATGGATCAGTGAACATTGTGGTCATTTCATTTTGTTTATGTCATACGCTGAAGAACATCTAAACTCTGAACTGAAATGTGTGCAGGTTGGGGTCAGAGCAAATCTTCAGAGTTCGGCTTTCTCATTTGATCTTCAAGGTCACCACAATATCTCCAGGTACAGCAGTCTTATTGAAAATATCTGTTTAGAGATAAAGTGATAGTTCACACTAAAATGGAAATTAACTCAACATTTACTCAGCCGCATGTGCTGGTTTTTTTTTTTCTGTTGAACACTAAAGATGATATTTTTAAGCTGATCGCCTGCAACCATTTGATCTCTTGATAGTCAATGATTGCAGGTTTCTAGTTTTCTTCTAAATTAGTGGTGTCCAAACTCTGTCCTTGAGTGCCGGTGTCCAGTTCTAACTTCCTTCAACCCACCTGCCTGGAAGTTTCTAGTCTACCTAGAAAAAGCTTGATTAACTGGTTCAGGTGTGTCTAACTGGGGTTGGAACTAAACTTTGTAGGACACCGGCCCTCCAGGACCGAGTTTGGACACCCCTGTTCTAAATGTATTATTGTGTTAAACAGAAAAAAGAAACTCAGACAGGCCTAGAACAAGTAAATGATGACAGAATACTTGAGTGTTTTTGGCTGAACTATTCAATTAAGGTCATTGCACACTGAATCTGAAATTTTCATTCAAAATATTCTTATTTTCTTTTTAATATGTATCCTACATTAATGCTGAAAATCGTATCTAATTTATGTACTAATTTGTTTGTTGTTTTTAATTGTATATCTATTAATGTTAAATGTTTTGACATCTAAATTGCCTTTATTGTTTACATCGCGTTAAATAAAAGTACATCATCATCCAAAATATTTGCATGTTTAAAAATTAGTGCTGTCAATCGATAAAAAAAAATGTAATGTAAACACAAGACAAAAACTATTTAAATTCAAAATATAATTGTTTATTAGAATTTTTGTTTAACTTGTAACACAGATTTCTTCATGTAAAAAACATACCCACAATAAACCATCAAGATCCTGGATTGACAGCCATATTTATTACAGAAATTAAAACACAGGCATGTTAATGCCAATTGAATTTCAAAACATTCAATGCCAATAAAGAAAAAATGATTTGCATGTTGGACTGCAAAAAAAAAGATAAAATACAGGCATTGCAGATATGGAAAATTATAATAATAATAAAGTATTGAACAATTGCACTCATTGGAAAGTTGTATTGCTTTGAGTTGAGAACATTAATTATTAAGCAGAAACAATTTTATTAAGTTCTCCTTTACATTCAGCAAGTTGCTAAAACAGTCCAGTCTGTTGACATTATCGGGGGACAATGTGGACCTTTTGTTTTGAATGATGTGAGCTGAGAGTGAGAACAGGCAGGATCACAAGCAGGATTTCTGAATCAGCATATGCATTTCGGTGCCTAATTAACGCCCGCAGGACAGCGCAGCCGGAGCGACTCCCTTCAGATTCAACACGCATGATCGCGTTCATCAAATTTGCTTAAACTAAGCGTTCTATTGCTGTATTTCACAAGGATTCTGACACATCAATGTGAAACATACACATACACATAATTTACAAAAGTTGCGTTAAAGGGGGAAACACGTCAAATTAATGAAACATTTGAGGGCGCATGCTGAAAGGCAGAGGAATGCGCTGTCTTTGACAGCTCACCACTTCATCTGACACTTTCTGAGTACATTTACATGAACACCAATACTCAGATTTAGATTATTTAATTAAAATCAGATTTTTATTATTTAATTTAATTATTTTAATGATTAAGTTTATACTCTTATTAATAGTATACCATGTAAACAGTGATTTTTGATTACCTTAAAGGACCACCAAGTCACAAAATGCGGAGGTTTTTCTTTCCTTTCGCCATGCGGTATCAAATTCCATTAAAACAAAAGTCCAAAGTTAAAATGAAACATACGAAATTAAATAAACTTTGGAGGAAACTCTGGAGAGTCTGGTGATACGACATTAATTATTTTGTACTGAAACTTGCCTTCAAAAAGTGCTTCCTTGGTCTTATCCAAATTTTTGCTTACATGTTAAACAACCGTCGGCCACAACAGGAAAAAAAAAAACTGCAGCTGCGTTAATTGCATTTATTTTTTTAACAAGTTAATTATTTCAAATTAATCGCATGCGTTAACAGACTCATTTTGACAGCACTATTAATAATAAATTTGAATATATTGCATTTATACACTTCCTCCAAAACTCTCATCCATCATTAAATGTATTTTATTTTTTTCTTAAAAAGTGAGTGGTGTTTTAAACTTCTTAGGCTACATTTACACTGCAGATCTTGATGGTCAAGTCTGATTTTGTGACTGTATCCGATTTCACATGGATTCCGTTTTACTCAAATCAGATTCATGCCTTGTTCATATGTGGAAATGTATTCAATATGAATCGGATCTGTGTCCTTGTGTCTGTAGTGTAAGCAGGTAAATCAGATTTTCACCTGTCAATGCGAGTCGTGCATCTTTTAAAAACTGTAACGAATGACGTCAACTCTGACACTTTCAGAACAGACTTCAACAGAGTCCCAAACCTTAAATCTCATACACGACAACTAAAAAGGCTATAGTAAAGTACTAAACTATAGTAAAGCAACTTGTCAAAAAGCAGTTAAAAATAAAACACAGTGAACAGTTTAAATACAGGAATGGCGAAAAGAGCTCTCTTTTATTATCAGCTGTTAGTCAGCGCCCGCTCTTTTTTCCTGCTTATTGTGCCTTTGCCGTGTGCTGTGTAAATACAGTCAATCATATACAAGTCACTTTTAAAAGATGATGTTAGCAGGTCAGCAAAAAGTCCCAAATACCCAGCAAAACAGTCCCAAAATCGCAATTGACCATCAAGATCTGCAGTGTAAATAGAGTTGTAATAAACACTGACAATAGCCTGTTGAGCTTTATAAATTTATTGGTTGACACTGATATGATGATCGCATCAGACCAAACTTCAGACACGCTCTTCATCAAGCGTTGACATTAGCTATGTTTCCATCCACCTATTTTATGCAAATGCGCATAAAAAACGTTCCAGTTGATGGAAACGCCATGATGCGCATACATTTTGAAAATGCGCATAAAAAACTTATGCGCCTAACTGGGTAGGATAAACTTTTTATTCGATAATAAAAGATGCTCATAAACTGCGATGGAAACACTTTTACTGCATAAACTCCAGCATGCGCATTAAAAAAGGTCATGTGATTTTGTTAAAAGAGATCATGTGATGCTTAAAATGATTAGGTGCGTTCGACATGAAGCTCAGCTGCAGCCGGTGATCAACAAGATTAGCCGAGCGCAGGCGGGGGCGGAGTTGAGAATGGAGCCGTCAAGACGGACAGCTGGACACTTCGGGACTCAAAGTTGCTGCAGTCATGATGACCGATCACATGGCGTCATCACATTTTTTTGTTATTTTTATTTATAACTATAAAACATTTACAAATAAAACAGAATACAGTCTCTACAAACTGTGTTTCCTTTTTAAACAATATAAGAGAATTATGAGTAAAATATATAACAAATGCATGAGAGAAATAAGAGGAAATGAGAGGTTAATATAAACATAAAACGAACAGGTCTATTAAATACAAAGCAATAAGCATAAATTCTAGGAGTTAAACATCACTCTTTTAGGCTAATACTTCTTGTTTGAATCTGCTAAAAAAAGGGTTTACATATATGTACATTTATAGATATAAAAATGTCCCATGTAAAAAGCAAAACTAGGTGTTTTGATTAGGTCTTAATAAATGACATTATTTTGGATAATGAATGAATTTTCAAAAAAGCATTTTAATCCAAAAAGATCGTGTTGAAAACAGGTAAAATAAGTGAGCGATGTAGAAGTTTCCCAGAAAGAGCAGGTAGCCTTTAAACTGCTTGACAGGAAATAAAATATATATTTATATTATAATAATAAAACCATTTTATAATTAGCTATTTAATAAAATAGTTCTTTAACTTAATTTGTTAAGAGAGCTTTAGGGTGGCAGGATCAATGATGATGATTATTTTATTTCAAGTCTGTAAGACTTATTTGAGTTCATATTTAGGTTATTCACTAAAATATATCATTTAAATCGTTCATGGAGATGAATGCAGTAAATAGTCTGTATAAAAAAGTTGAAAATAAACCTGTGCAAATAACCTTTATAACCAGATTATTTAACAAAAGTAAAATATTTTACTGCAGTAAAATATTTGTAGTCTTTTAATAAGCAAGATGTGTACAGGATAGAGAGGGTGTGAAAAGTGAATTGTTTGTTTCGAAACTTTTGAATCGGAATTTGTCCAATTATAAACCCGAAATACATGTGTTTGTTGTCATGTGGTGAACTCGGCCAATCGTGTAATATCGGTGTCGTCATCAAAGCTCCTGCAGTCGCTCTTCAGAAGCTGCACGGTCTGAGTTTGCCGTCTGATCTCGGAGCGCTGTCGCGGTACTTTGATGCCACATGTGACAGTCACGTGGCGTCGGCGCAGCATCAATCCGGACAAGATTTCTAACCAGAATGCACCGCTTTAAGACAGATTTCGATCGATCTGCGCAGCGCTGCATGAAGTCGAACGCACCTTATGTGAATGGATAAAACGTCAGGCTGAGCACATTATAAAACATCTGAAATGTTGTTTTGGTCATTATAAAACGCCTTACCATTTTAGTATTAGTGTTATTATATTATTAATGACCTCCAGAATCAAGAGCGCCTGTGCTCCGCGTCTGACACCTTCAAACGCCACTGCGCGCTCACTGCTTGTCAGGATTGTCTTATGAGGCGCGTTCATTTTAAAAAGATTGACGCAGCTTCTCCTACTGCAGCAAATGCAGTTTTTACTGTTGATATTTGGCGCCAATTAATCAGGAAGTGACGATTTTGTTCGCTTTGACGTTGGATGTAAACGCTGCTTCATTCGCACAACTTTTATGCAACAATCCAGTTTTGCGCATAAAGTTTATTCGCATTTTTGGATGGAAACATAGCTATTGATGCCATGTGTGAATCGGGCGTCAATGTAAATGTTTGTGTCTTGTTTCTGTGATGTAGTGTGAATGCATTTTGATGTGTTTTTTTTTTAGCACTGGGCTAATGCTCAACATTTCCCACAACACACCAGCCTTACATCCATACCTTCCGTACGACTTTTACTCAAAATCACAGGTATGATGTTAAGTTTAAACATTTATTTCTACAGTCATTAATTCCTATGTTTGAAAATACTGCACAGCATACATACCATTGAATACTAATTATTTTGTGTAAAAAGATAAACAGTTCTCTAGATCAGGGGTTCTCAACTGGTTTGGCCATGGGATCCACGTTTTTACATGGTCATCAAGCCGCGACATAAATTTTTGGAACTTAAATACAATTTTAAAAATTATAATTAATTTGTATTTATTTGTTACCATACACGAGTAGTGACAGATAAATCAATAGAACATCACCAAGACTTACAAATAAACAACATTTTATTGCTGTCATTTAACAAAATGTATCAAATTGTAGAATTATTACAAAGTAAAAACGACAAATACTGTAAACAGTGGTTAGGGTAAGGAAAGGTTCAGTTACCATGAGCTAAACAGTTAATAAAACATGTTGTCTGGTTTCTAAATGTCGTTTTCATTTAGAAGGTTTCGTGTTCTCTTGTGAGAGCACCTCGCTACTTATAACCAGGGCCAGACGGAATCTGCGGATGTTTTTTGCTATTTCTGCAGAGAATTTTGGTAAAAATCTGCTGATTTTTGTGGAATTATTTTGGGAGTATCCAGCGGAGTATCAAAACTAAAACCTTAATATATGAAATAAAAAGTAATCAATTACTGAATAAAAAACTGAATAAATTCAGATTTACACATTTACTCAAGTAAATAAAAAGAATTAATGATGGGCTAAAAATCTGCGTAATTCTGCGGAAAATTTGTGGAATTCTGCGTACTCAGATTCTGTGTGGGCCTACATATAACACACTGAGGCTTTAAGTCTTTTTTGCCGTCAATATATTTAAATTCATACTTCACATATTTGGGGTAGTGTTTGCGCTTTAAAAAATTTGTTGCTATAATTAAATGAAATGTCACATGTCAAGCGCTAGGGTTGTTGTGCACGCATTTCAAAATAAAAGTCAAAATAAGTTAAAAATTAAACTTTTGTTGTTTTTTTGACCACACACTCTGCGACCCACTGAAGGGTCGCGACCCACCAGTTGAGAAACACTGCTCTAGATAGTATTATATAAGTGTTGAGTGTGAGTGTGATGAGTATGACCTACCCAAAAAAGCTAATTTTTAAGGTCTTTGTCATATTTGTGTCTTCTTTGGTTGTACTGATACTAATTCTTATCCTAATGGTAAAAATTAATGAATTTTTCACACTTCATAAAAACAGAAACGCTTTGATTGACATTCTCCCTTTTCTACATGTTCTGCCCAGTAGTGATGATCTCTACCTTATTTGCATAGACTGCCCTGAGTGAAAAGCAGCCGTCCACCATTAGAGCTTTTTGCCAAACCTGCCAAAGATAATGTCTGCTATTAAGAGAATTATAGACTGCTCTCTTCTGAGATATTTCTTTTAATATTTTCAGTTTTTCACAGAGATAACTTTAGTCCTGTTTTAAACTTGCTGCAATATGCTGAGGCATAGGTTTTTGTAGCTCCGCCCTCTTTTGAAAAGAGCACAATCTCATTTAAATTTAAAGCGACAGTCACCAAAATGGCACCATTTGGATTAAAGCCTGAAAGGACCAGATTTAAACAGTTATAACATATTATTGCTGGGGTATTTTGAGGTGAAACTTCACATACACACTCTGGGTACACCAGAGACTTATTTCATGTCTTGTAAAAAGGTCCTCTTTAAGATCTGTGAAAATCATTGATCTTCAATCCCTGATTGAGATACGGTATAAATTGGGTATCACACCGGACAACAATCAATGCATTACAGTAAATCTTCCTTCAATATGGAAATTCATTTTACCACAGTATTTTCAATGAGGGCTGCATGTTGTCACAGTGGGTAGCACGTTTACCTCACAGCAAGAACGCCGCTGGTTCGAGGCTTAACTGGGTCAGTTGGTGTTTCTGTGTGGAGTTTGCATGTTCTCCCTATGTTCGCATGGGTTTCCTCCAGGTGCTGCAGTTTCCCCTACAGTCCAAAGCATGCGCTATAGGTGAATTGGGTAGGCTAAATTGTCCGTAATGTATGTGTGTGAATGAGTGTGTATGGATGTCTCCCTGTGATGGGTTGCAGCTGGAAGGGCATCCGCTGCGTAAAACATATGCTGGATAAGTTGGCGGTTCATTCCACTGTGACAACCCCAGATTAATAAAGGGACTAAGCAGAAAAAAAATGAATAAATTAGTATTTTCAATGACGTTTTAGTAATCTGCTGCTCCTGACAGCACTTGTGTTTAAACTGACTTTCACCTCGATTTTAGCTTGAACAACTAAATGAATGCCTAAGTTTAATTTAATTAAATTAAATTATGGAAGCTGTAAAAGCAACGTTATGAAATTGAAAATAGTCACAAACATTACTGTGCATATTTCCTATTGATGTAACAGTTGTGAACTCTTTTTATAAGCAACAAGTTTCTAAAAGAAAATTTTAATTTGATACTCACCTGACATGCGCTATATGATGGTTGGTTTTTTGTGCCATTCCATATTTCATTTGATAAATTGTATGTTAAGATATTCATGCACAATCTTCCATTATTCAGACAACTCTCCACATACAATGTGCATTTTGTAATGTGAAATAAAATACATAACCACATTATGCCAGTTACCATTTTGTAAATAAAAGGTTTGTTGTTCATTTTTTATGAAATGTTATTCAAAACTGCCCGACATATTTTATTTTCTTACAGTTGCGCCGTTCACAGTCCTCAGCTAAATGTACTGCAGAACTTCTGGTTGGTGTGAGCAGTTTGGCTTTTGATGCAGAGATCTTGAGTGCAAACTCTGGCTTTAAACAAGCGCTGGTGTTCAATCACTCAATACCTCAGGTAGAGAAATGATTCATCATTCCCTATAATGTGTCTACTGAATGTCCTGTCACATTTACTTCAGAAAAGTTTGAACTGATCTCTAAACTTTATTAGTCAACTATTCTTTTCTATGGTCAACTTTCTTTTATATATAAAAAAAAATCTACCACCTGACAAAAAATAAATAAACAAATACCCAGGTGGAGGAGTTAAAATATCTCGGGGTTTTGTTCACGAGTGAGGAAAGGATGGAGCGTGAGATTGACAGGCGGCCACAGTAATGCAGTCGATGTACCAGTCCGTTGTGGTAAAGAAGGAGCTGAGCCGAAAGGCAAAGCTCTCAATTTACTGGTCAATCTACGTTCCTACTCTCACCTATGGTCATGAGCTTTGGGTCATAACCGAAAGGACAAGATCTTGGGTACAAGCAGCTGAAATGAGTTTCCTTCGAAGGGTGGCAGGGCGCACTCTTATGAATAGGTTGAGAAGCTCTGACACTCGGGAGGAGCTCAGAGTAGAGCCGCTGCTCCTCCACATCGAGAGAAGTCAGCTGAGGTGGCTCGGTTTGGTTTTGGATGCCTCCTGGACGCCTACCTAGGGAGGTGTTCCAGCATGTCCCACTGGGGGGAGGCCTCGGGGAAGACCTAGGACACGCTGGAGGGACCATGTCTCTTGGCTGGCCTGGGAACGCCTCGGAATCCCCCCAGAGGAGTTGGAGGAAAATCTGGGGAGGGGGAAGTCTGGGCTTCTCTTTTAAGACTGCTGCCTCCGCGACCCGGCCCCAGAAAAGCAGCAGAAAATGAATGAATGAATCAATGAATGAATGAATAAAATAAATACACTGTAAAATCCAATAAGTTAAGGTAACTCAAACCATTTGAGAAAACCGATTGCTACACACCATTTGAGTTAAAAAAACAAATCTATGCATGGCAAGTGTTTAAACAGGACCCACGCATTTAAAGCGAAACATACTTAAAACAGTGTTTTCCTGTATTCACAAACAGCCGAAAAGAAAAACTGGATAAAATGTTTACAGTATACTCACCAGAAGTCTGAAATCACCTGCTGCTGCACCCACGAGAAAATGGCGTTGCCTCAACAGCAAGTCAGGTTGGGAGCAGGGGGGTGGTCAGTCAAAAACTTTTAAAACATTAGTCTATTGTACTTAAAGTTATTCATACAATAAACTTTGTCTACAAAAAAGTAGAATTCGCTAAAAATGTTATAGTAATGAACCTAATATTAAATTAGTACTTTGCACTTAAACTGTATCATTAGACATGAAATCCGGGCTAACAGTGTGAGTACTGTGAACTTACTCCATTTAAGCTGAAGTAATGAGGTATTTAATTAACTCATTACCTTCAACACTGAGTTCAAGACTTTTTTCAAATGAGTAGATTTAACTTTCAGTAAATTTTGAGTTAACTGCACTCATTTAATTTTATAAAGTTGACTGTTGGGTTTTAGAGTGTAATAATAAACCCACCAAGTCATTTAAAAATAAACCATCATACCAGTAAAATAATAAAAAAAGTTGGGGGCAGCAAGAAGGTGAAGTGGTTTGACCAGCACAAATAATGCATAATGTATCGGCTTAAAGATATCGATCTAAATATGTTATCGGATCGATAATGATAACATTATAAATAGCATTTATTAGCTGATACTGATATGGTCACTGATACACTGTGCATCCCTGTTAGAAATGCATGTTGCAGATTGTACACACTGAATAAAATTATTAATTGTATTTACTAAATCTTTTTTAAGGTAAGTGGCTGCAAAGTGGCTCAATGGTTAGCACTGTTGCCTCATAGCAAGAAGGTCACTGGTTTGAGTCTCGGCTGGGTCAGTTGGCATTTCTGTGTGGAGTTTGCATGTTCTCCTTGTGTTAACGTGGGTGCTCCGGTTTCCCCCACAGTCTAAAGACATGCAGAACAGGTGTATTGAATAAACTAAATTGGCCATAATGTATGCGTGTGTTTGGTTGTTTCCCAGTGCAGGGTTGCAGCTGGAAAGGCATCCGCTGTGTAAAACATATGCTGGATTAGTTGGCGGTTCATTCCACTGTGGTGACCACTTGTGGTAAAAAAAAGAGATTAAGCCAAAGGAAAATGAATAAATGAATGGTTGCAAACAATTTTTATGGGCTGGATTTAAACAAACAACCTTGATTTAGCAGTTCAACTTAATTTACTTAAATTTAGCCCATATAAGTTGTTTGCAACCATTTACCTCACTAAAAGGTAGTAAATCCAATGAATCATTCTTTTCAGTGTACTGCAGATTTTTCAGCAAAGATTTAATCATATTGATTTGATTTATTTGACTTCATTGGCTTTGAACACTTACAATTTGTTGCACTGAAAGTAGCTTTTTAGTAAGAACTTCTTTATACACCGCTGCACTATTGATAACAACCTTCTTTGTCCACATGAAGTTCCTCTAATCTGCCTGCATCATAAAACTCTACATGAACTATGTTAAGTTCATATCTTGCTTTGTTATTTCTGTACCTCTAGCTACACTTGCTTCCCAGGAATCTGACTGTGAGGACACTCTATGGCGGAAAGAGAGGGTCACATATTTTCACACACCGAGCACAGTGGGACAATCAGGATTCAACACACACGACCTCATCATATGATTATACACAGTTCCAGCAAAGCTATCCAGAACTAACAGGTTGATTTGTGAAGCAAACTGCTGATCTCTTCACACTCGTATCAGTTTTAATATTATGATATACAAAAATGCTGGGTTCCAAACACTTAAAATTATTTGGATGTTGGGAGACACCGAAATTTAAATTCTTAGTCAATATTAAAAATTCTGGTTGTGCTTGGCCAAAAACCGAATGTGATGTGTATTATCATTAATTATTTCATTAAATAATATAGTTTTGTAAGGCTGTTTCAATTTATCTAAATAATGTAGCCTACTGATAAAAAAAAGGAAAACACTTGATTTTTAGGGTCCATTTGTGTATTAGTAGACTGTCTGCTTAATATCTGCTGATACTGCTCCTTCAACAGACATTTAGCTCACTATAAGGAACTTTGCTAGTACATGTCAACACACTAACCCTAATTTCACAGTCTACTTCTAATCTAATGAGAATTAGTTGACATGTAGATACAATGAATTAAATTCAACAAATGGACCATCAAAATAAAGTGTGACCAAAAAACAAAAAAACACACACACACACACACAAGACAAAAAAACATAAGAGTAAACACTAAACAGGGTCGAGACGGGCGGCAAACAATCAATAAATGTTAAACAAACAAAAGGTAAAAAACACAGCAAGGCAAAACAAGGAAAACTGTTTTGAAATGTTCACTTACAGCCAAGTGACTTGAGGGTTTATAGAAGCTGCGTCCCAAACGCACTATGCACTCATGCACTATGTACTTATGCACTTACACACTCAACAGCACAGTATATGTATGTAGTGTCTTCCCAAATGGAGCATTAATGTTTTTTTGCTTAGCAGAAATTCAGACCGTTTCCCTGATGATGTTTGACGATTGCCAAATCAGTGAAATAAATTATCAAATAATACCTGCCGTGATTATAACTGCATTCACCATCGGGAGGCGCTATAATCAATCTCATTGGAGAATTTTGCTTTCACCATCCAAAATAAATAAAGTTATACAACATGTGGGCCCAATAGCTCCGCCCCTTCCGCTACATGAGCAAACCTGCGGTCGTTTAGTGCGTGAAGTGTCCATCATTACACACTTCATTTTACCGGATGAATGAGTGTATCATCCGGGTAATTAAAGTGCACTTTTTAGAGTTTTCAGTGTGAACACTCTACTTGCACTATTTATACTACAAAATTGCATAGAATAGTGCATAAGTATGCGATTTGGGACGCAGCTATAGTGTGTGTGAGTGTGTAATCAGTGTTGATAGTCTAAAGCTGTGTAATCAGAAGGTGAACTGAACCAGATGTGTGACTGCAGGTCATGATGGGATCTGTAGTCCGTGTGAATGACAGGGAGTGTTCTCTAGCGATCTGCAAGGGCAACACTGCTCGCGATCATAACAACAAGCAATTTTTTCTAAATTTTTAGTTACTTTATTTCAAATAGTTTTCACCTCGACCAAATATTGTCCTATTCTAACAAACATACATCAATGAAAATGTATTCATTCAGATTTAACGTTATGTATAAATCTCAATTTCCAAAAAAAAAAAAAAAGTATGGTTGTTTTTTTGGTTTAGGGTCACATATGTGTTGGGAAAACAAAAAGGAATTAATTTAATTTATTCGTTTTTACAAATTTAAGTGGATTGAACATAAAACAATTGAGTTGTCTCCCAAAAAAACATGAATTGTGTGGTTTCAGCTAATTTTAAATAAGTAGTTCGAACAAATAGCTAATGTCATTTTTTGAGTGTATGATGAACTCTCCATTCTGAATTGCTAATGTGTCTTTCTAAATGTACTGTAGGAACGGCTCTCGGTTGGGGTTTGGATCTTAAGGTAGAGAATGATAGTCAGAGAAAACTGGGTGATTTGAATGTGGATTGGAGTCTGTTCGGAAGCCGTGAGGAGGTGAGGTTAGGTTTTTTGGAGGTTTTATTCACTGAAAAAATGTTAATTGGATTTACTTTTTTTTTTAAGGTAAGTGGTTGCAAACAAGTTACACTACCTCTGAAAAGACTTCAATCCCAGTTGTGGGAGCAGCAAATAGTAACTTGACTTCTACTGTAGTAGATCATTTAGAAAAGTGGCAGAAGGTAGATTTTTCTGATGAATCATCTGTAGAGCTGCATCCTCACAATCATCACAAATACTGCAGAAGACCTATTGGAACCCGCATGGACCTAAGATTTTTAGAGAAATTAGTCAAGTTTGGTGAAGGAAAAATCATGGTTTGGGGTTACATTGAGTATGTGGGTGTGCGAGAGATCTGCAGAATGGATGGCAACATCAACAGCCTGTGTTATTGAGACATTTGGGCTGCCCATTACATTACAAACCACAGGAGAGGGCAAATTCTCCAGCAGGATAGCGCTCCTTCTCATACTTCAGCCTCCACATCAAAGTTCCGGAAAGCAAAGAAGGTCAAGGTGCTCCAGGATTGGCCAACCCAGTCACCAAGGAAGAACCTTATTGAGCATGTCTGGTAAGATGAAGGAGGAGGCATTGAAGATGAATACAAAGAATCCTAATGACCTCTGGGAGTCCTGCAAGAACACCTTCTTAGCCATTCTATAGGTAAAATAAGCATAATCTATAGGCCTTTGCCTTTCATATAAAGCACTTCTGACACCAAAGTCGTTATTATTTGTTTTTCCTAAAACTTGGATAGGCGACAAGACTTATGTCAGGTAGTGTAGAAGGACTGAATTTAAACAAATAAATTAAATTCAGTAATGTTTAACTTAAATTGTTTAAATTCAGCCTATAAAAATGGTTTGCCACCGTTAACCTTAAAAAAAAAATTGTAAATCCAATGACTCATTTTTTCAGTGTTAGGCATTTGTCATCATTGCACAGTCCAGATTTACAGTGAAGTTTTAATAGAAAACAGCTTATAAACACTTGTGTTTTGTAAGACGTTATAGGTTGTTCTCTAATTTGATCACTGTTTTATCACATGTATGTTGTGTTTAGGTTAAAGTTCAAGGATCTTGGGCTTTGGTGAGCAGACAAATGGATTCATCAGAGCAAAAACAAGCATTCGTCTCAACACTGACTCAGTTTCACATACATGCCTTATCACACGGACTGACCAACAGGAATGAGGGCATCAGCCAGGTGTGTATTTGCAATACTTAAACACTTTCTATGATCACAGTTTTCGTATCTTAGTATACTCTTCCCTCTCTCAAATACTTTCAACAACTTAAAAGAGGGCGTAGTTCATCCAAAAAATGAAATTCTGTTATTAATTATGACCCTAATGTTGTTCCAAACCCATGAGACAGACCATCAGAACACAAATCAAGATATTTAGGATAAAATCAAACAGCTTACTGATTCTCCATAGACAGAACAGATTCTAAAACAGTCCAGAAAGGTTCCTAAAACATAAGCAAAACATTCCATGAGTCATGTGTAGGGCCAGATAGAATCTGCTGACATTTTTGTGCCATTTCTTTGGAGAATTTTGTGAAAAATCTGTGGATTTATCCTCAATTATTTTGGGAGTATCTTAACTAAAAACTTAAAATATGAAATTTAAAAACAATAGCTTTTAAATTTTTTATTTAATGTTTACAATTCAAATTCAATTAGATCCACTTGCTTGGTAAACAAAGCAAGTCATCATCTTCAGTTGAACCTTACGAAAGCAGAAATGCTTGAAGTTTCCGCCAACCCGACTCCACATCACAACTTTTCAATCCAGATGGACGGGGAAACTATTACTGCATCCAAAATGGTAAAAAGCCTTGGAGTAACGATTGATGACCAACTAAACTTCTCTGGCCACATCTCTAGAACTGCTCGATCATGCAGATTCGCACTCTACAACATCAGAAAGATCCGACCCTTCCTATCTGAACATGCAGCTCAACTCTTTGTTCAAGCTCTCGTTCCTTCCAGACTGGACTATTGCAACTCTCTACTAGCCGGGCTCCCAGCTAACTCTATCAAATCTCTTCAGATGCTTCAGAATGCAGCAGCACAAGTCGTCTTTAATGAACCTAAAAGAGCACATGTCACTCCGCTACTCATTCGTTTGCACTGGCTGCCAGTTGCTGCTTGCATCAAATTTAAAGCTCTGATGTTTGCTTACAAAGCGATTTCTGGCTGCGCCCCTTTTTATCTGCTCTCACTTCTGCAGATTTATATGCCCTCCAGAAACTTGCGTTCTGTGGCGTTCGCCTCGTGGTTCCATCCCAAAGAGGGAAGAAAACGCTTTCCCGAACGCTCGCGCTCAATCTGCCCAGTTGGTGGAATGAACTCCCTAACTGCATCAGAACGGCAGTCACTTGCTGTCTTCAAGAAACCACTAAAAACTCAACTATTTAGTCTCCACTTTCCTTACTAATATGCAACTCCCTCTCTGACTCCTCCACTAACTACAAAAAAAAAAAAAAATTACTAATGCTTTCCTTCTTAGACTTTACACACCTAAAACTTGCCTACAGCACTTATTCATTGTTGCTCTTATAGTTGTGTAAATTGCTTCCTTGTCCTCATTTGTAAGTCGCTTTGGATAAAAGCGTTGGCTAAATGACTAAATGTAAATGTAAGTCTATCATGTTATAGATCTACTAAAAGACAGAAAATGTTACTTTATAACCTGTATTATAAATAAATCTTTCATATTAGTCAATAATATTAATGAAAGTTATTTAAAAACTGAATAAATATAAATTTACACACATTTACACAAGTAAATAAATAAGTCTGCACAGATTTCGTGTGGACCTTGTCATGAGTGATTTAATTATTTTCTGAAGCCATGAGAATAATTTTATGTACACAAAAAACTAATCCGTCCTATATCATACACAATGCGATATCAATGATGAAGCTATATTTTGTGCAGCACTAATGAGAGAACAATCTGATTATTATAGTTTTATAGAGCACACAAATGTGTTCTAGTAACTATTTAAATTAAGATTGAACCACTGATGACACGTGGACTGTTTTGACTTTGATCTTGCTGTCTTTCTGGGCTTTAATGGCCCGTTTCCACTGAGTGGTACAGTACGGTTCAGTTCAGTATGCTTTTATGGCCATTTCCACTGTCAAAGGATACCTAAAAGCGAACCGTACCATACCATATTTTGTTTAGCCTTTGCAAAGGCTTTACCTAGCACAAAGGAAGGGTACCAAAAGGCGGAGCGAGACGCCCAGCTGAACTGTATTGGTATACAGAGATATGCCACTCGCAGAAGCAGGAAAATAAAAACAAGGGAACTGACATTTTTAAAAAACACAGCCAAGACATTACACTGCAATAATAATAATAATAATAATAATAATAATAATAATAATAATAATTATATATATATATATATATATATATATATATATATATATATATATATATATATATATATATATATATATATATATATATATATATATATATACACACACACACACACACACACATATGTGTATATACACACACATATATATACACACTGTATATGTATATATATATATATATATATATATATATATATATATTGCTTTATATTGCTTGTTTTATAAGCCCATCTAAAAGTGCGAGCCGTTTCCCATTCTCCAGAGAACTCACCACGCGTCTATACTTGAAATAACAAACTCCTTGATGATAATAATGTGCGCATGATTATTAAAGTGCTTCTGACATGCGATCGTTTCAGAAACGAAAGTGAAGCACGAAAAAACAAAGGAGAAGCCTGAAAAAACAAAGGAGCAAATGATTCTTCCAGCAACCTAAAACATGAACAAACTGTCATGTTTAACTATTATCATCACCTTTTGGACTATTATGAGCTCAAAATGACGGAATTACTCTCTAACAGAGGTTACATGTGCGAGTGAAGGTTAAAGATGCAGATGAGAGGTTTGCACTGACTGTAGGCTATGTTGCGTGTTGTTTTTGAACCCAGATAAGGACTAAATGTACGTTGTGTGATGTTTTTTCTGTAATTGGTAACTTATATGATATGTGAACGACCTGTACAACTTTACTGTGATATTTCCTAGAGTAAAAATAAGGTTGTCTGTAACTTTCTGTAGTACACCACGCCCACCAAAAGGGTACCATGGCAGTGGAAACGCAAACCTGATAAAGGTGACCCGTACCGACTCATACCGTACCGTATTGGACCTCTCAGTGGAAATGGGCTATAAATGTTTTGTGACTCTTGCTGTCTATTGAGGGTCAGAGAGTTCTGAAAATGAACATTTTTCTAACAAAGTGAAAGTAATTAATGACAAAATTAAAAAATAACAAAAAAATAGGTGAACTATCCCTTTAGTTATGTTGTCTTTCAGCTACTGACTGATTCACCTACATCTCATGCTATAATTTGAATACTCCCTTTGAAAACTGCCTCACTATACACACTTCTTATAGTTTGTTGTATTATTTCCTCATTGTTTATAAGAGCTATTAAGTAAAATGTATGTGATATAAAATGTGTCGTGTTTTCTAAGGCCCACATTTCTAGGAGCCACCGAAAGCCTGTAAATGTTTCAGTAACAGTAAGTGAGCACTGGCATGGTGACTCCAGCAGAGGGCAGGCCTGCGTCTTTATTTTACCCGGCCAGGTAAATGAAAGCATTTAACTTGTGCACTTTCACTAAACTTTCTTCTGACATAGTAGAATGAATGAGTGAATGAATGCATGAATAATAATTACAATCACCTGTGTAAATTATATTATATTGAATATAATTCAATATATTTTGAAATAAATAATGACATTGACATCAATTGGAGGGGCCAAGTAATTCAAAGTAGGCTATAAAAAAAATTATAATAAAAAATTGGTGGGATTTCAAAGGGCCCTCCTCCTAGACGGGGCCCTGGGTAGTCAGGTCCACTTTTCCCCCCACTACCACGCCCATGTGCAAAGTTATTTCCAGTAATCCAATGCCTTGGTTAAACAGGGAAGACAGCAAATCTATGACTTTTGGGTGAGCTGTCTCCTTAAAGTGACTGATACTGTATGCATTGTGTCAGATGCAGACGCTTCTCCCTCTGGTGGAGATGGAGGGATGTGTTGCTGTAGCTCAGGATGGGAAATCTTACTCTCAAAACACAGAGCTCAAGTGGAAGGACAAGAGAATAACCCAAAGCATGAAATACCAGGTGTGGGATATTGATTGAGAAGTTGTTTGTTGTTCTGCCTTTCTTTTTTTAGTATATTTGGATCTGAGCTGTTTTGTGTGTTGTATAGTGTGGAGTCAAAGGAATGCACACACTGCTAGTGGAGCTGGGGGCTCAGAACGTCTCTCCATCGCCCTGTCCATCTCACTCTCTCTTGACCCAGATCCACACCAACCTGAGGGACCATCTGGAGCACCATGTTCAGATCGGCCTCTGTCCTCCACAACCTGTGAGATGACATGCTCACTGTTCAATAATACTAAAATAATAACTAAATACAAATTTAAGGAACACTCCATTTTTATGGAAATAAGCTCATGTTATAATTCCTTTAGTGTTAAACTGTTGAGTTTTACCATTTCTCAATCCATTCAGCCCATCTCTAAGTCTGGCAGGAGCACTTTTAGCATACATCACTGAATTTGATTAGACCATTAGCATTTAGCTTAAAAATCTGGATGGAGTAAGAGCATTTTTATCTATTTAAGGCTTGACTTCTGTAGTTACATTGTGTACTAGCTAGAGGTTTAACGATTCACAAATCTATTTTTTTGGATTAAAAAAACGGGGAGGAGACAAGTTTATTTGCTTTCCATTTATTACAAAAACAGCACTGCAAGAAACTTTTGGCTTTAAAACAATAGAATTTAGAACCTGTGACTTTATTAAAAATAAAAAAAAGAACCAGATAAATGTAAATAGTAAAATATTCAGTACTGTGACTGTTACTACTACTGTTGCTGATAACACTAGATGTAGAAATCTAACATTAAAATTTGTACAATATATATTTTAGTCTTATTTTCGATAAATGATTCAGTTATTCACACAAAACTTCATGTTTTATTGCTAGATGGATCATTTTTGAAGAATTATTTAGTGGCATATTTTTGCCTACAACTTTCTTTTTTGAGCATCAAATTAAATGCATATGGTGATTTTAATCTTTACCATAAACATCAGTGTTTATATTTAAACCATAAACTGTTCTCCCAGTACTTCAGTTTTATTTGACTCTTTGTAACTATTACAGCCTCCCCAGTCTAGGGTTGGGAAGGAGTAATAAAGTGGAGGAGGTTTAGATGTAGATTTTGCCTTCTACTGACTCAAAAAGACAAGTTTAGCGTGAAAAAAAAAAAAAGTATACATTTATCATAAAGAAGCAAACTAGCCTTCAGGAGGGGTCAGGGCCAACATAAACAAAACATCCTAACTTCCATATTTTAATCTAAACTAATAAATAAAAGAACAAAATACACAATTACTACAAACAATACACCAACTCCCTTGCTGTTCTTACACAGGAGAAAACTTAGACAAAAGAAAATTGGCAATCACCTCCCTACAGCTTCCTATAAGTTAACAATAAATCGAACAAACAATAAATAAAACTTTTTGCCACAATGATAAAGAAAATAAACTTTGATAGGATAGGTGTTAACCCACATGATTTGGCTAAACAAATCCTCTCACCAGAGGGTTAAAAGTCTCCACAGACAACAACAATTTAACCACATCAAAAAGAACAAAACCCCAATCAAAAGCCAGCAGAAGGGATTCTTGCTCCAAGCCTCAATACCCCAAATGATCCCAGCTGTCTTATATACTCCAGCCAATCCTTTTGTGGACCAATAAGGACGGAGAATCCATCAGTAGAGCCAATTTGCAGGGTTGACTGCACCTGATCAGAATTAACAACCTCATGGAAAGAGAGAGAAAATGAATACACAGTTGCTAGAAGAGACACTCATGGAACATAACACCCCCACCATAAATTTACAAACAAATAAAAGTTTGTATACCACTACAGTTTGCGTGTGCACCTTATTTTCAACTGAGTAGGCTCTTGACAAGGCATCAGCCACAACATTCCCTGAACCTTTCTTATGGGGAATGTCAAGATGGTAATCTTCGACCATAAGAGACCACCGCATCAACCTCTGGCACTCTGCACTAACTCAACTTTATAACTAACTCAAAAGACTTAAGAATGAATCTATTAGGATTAATTAACATATACAAATCACCATCAGTTGTAATTTATGTTGCGTGGGTGTTGAGATCCTGATCTTTTAATGATTAAATGATCAATAAATAATTGATGCACTGAATGCATTAATGCAGGCCAAACAAGTAGTGACAGAAAACACCTTTAATAACCTAAGAACACATGCCGAATAACCTACCACAATTTCTTTCATCATCATTATATTTTACTGGGAAGCTTAAATGCTTTCGTACATGTAATTTGAATGATGTGGGAGGCGATCTCTATCTGCAATCGTTACAAATTATGATTAATCTACAAGTAAAAAATGTATAAATCCATGGGCCACGTGTGTTCCGAACCATGGGTTGTGATTTGTATGACTCACGGATCAACTATTTATTTATTTGTTTAATTGGCAGGGACAGTGTACATTAATTAGCATTTCCAGAATTAGCCAGAAGGCTATTTTTCATCTGTTGTCCCTGAACAACCTAAAAAAAACAATACAAGATGCTAGGTTCATTCTAATTGGAATGATGACATGTCTGATTGTCTGTAAACCAGATTTTTAAATGTTTTTTGAACATATTAAAGGCGGTAAAATCTCTAATGCTGCCAGTGTAGCGGAGGCCAGCTAGTGAGTGAACCTCATCAGACGCTAGAGGTCATGGTCTTTAGCCACCTTGGTTGAGCACCCGACTCCCATGTGAAAGGTTGCCGGTTCGATACCAGCTCGGAGCGGGTTGGGTGGGGTAGGACCGGCAGGGTTCCATTGGTGTCGTGCCCTGGATGGGAGTGAGGTTTAGGGGGGTGAGTGTAACGGAGGCCAGCTAGTGAGTGCTGTGCAGGTAAACCTCACTCCTCTGACCTCTAAAGGTGCTCCAGTGACAAATGCTAGAGGCCATGGTCTTTAGCCTCCTTGGTAGAGCACCCGACTCCCATGCGGAAGGTTGCTGGTTCGATACCAGCTCGGAGCGGGTTAGGTGGCGTAGGACCGGTGGGGTTACACCAGGGACAGAGTTTCACTCCTGTGCAGCTGTAACTGAAAAGGCATCCTGACCTGTACCATCCTGGTACTTTTCCAGAGTGGGACAATACAGTCTCCTCGATCTGCACGGCCTTGTTATTGAAACATGTGTCCTATATAGTCCAAAGGCTTAAACATTGCTTAATACACACAGAATGTACAACAATACACAAATATCTTTACATATGAATAAAATTAAGGATTAAAATGTTACAAAAATGATAATTTTCTACATAAATAACATAAAAACAAGTTTAGATTTATCCACTTGTTGGGTTGTGGAGATGTATGCATCAGTATATAGGGCATAAGAACAGGACGTGTGTTTTGAATAAAAATAATTTTTGACCGCACTTCATTATTATTGTTCATTTATTCATTTGCTGGAAATTGGAACTGAATTTAGAAAAAGTTTAAAACAAATCTTTGCCCTTAATAAACTAAATTAATTATGTATAGGCTAATGGATGTCTGTGCGTAAACCACGTTTTCCTATCCACGAGAGTGAAAGTAAAGAATGAGGAGGCTCATCTCTCATTCTCGCGCTGTAGATGCTCTGTTTAACTGTTTTCGTGCTAGCAAAGCGTTCAGTTTTTCCACTTAAAAAGTCTTCCATGTAAATAGCAAATGCGCTATGGCGCAACGCAACTGACTCTTAAAGGGAATGGGAGATGAGACTCTGATTGGTTTATTCTCAAAACACACCTATAACTCATTAAGAGAATAAGCTCAACCCTGTTAGACCATGAGCCGTGGCGCAGAGTATATTTTTTCATCCTTAAAATAGCAAAAGTGGTTTCAGAGTTACCCTTAATGGGTTTGCACCCTGCGCCTTAGACTTCTTGCCTAGATCATTCAAATAGAGCCCTCTATTATTATTAAAAGTTGGGCCTGGATATCATTTATAAAAAGAATACTCATAAAAAACTTTTTGTTGTTCATTTTATTTTGTCGCAGGCTTTAATTTGGTCTGGATCTCACAGAGTGAACTCCGGCAAGGAGATGTTGTTGACTCACAGCCGCGTGTCTGTGTCTGGACATCCTCAGCACAGCACCTTCACACTGTCCCTCAGAAACACCAGCAGTAGTCAGCGCTCCAACTACTCACTGCTTACTGAGGTACTCACACACACTTCTGAATACACTGAGTTTCAGCAGGAATTTCAGTAGTTTCACCTACTACGCTGTTCACAATTTCCTGTTGAATCTACTGTAACTTACTGGGAGGAGTTCACCAGTAACTTGTTGTAAATTAATTACAGCAAAAACACTGACATTTGCAGCACCATTTAAATGCAAAGTTTCAGAAGTTTCATTTTATAGGTAATGATTAAAGGTGTGAAGCTATACTGGTCTAGCTGTTCGGTTCAGTTACGATTATCATGCCATCGATTCGGTTCAATTCGATGTCTCGGTGCATCACGGTGCATTGACGAAGCTTTCCATACACAGTGTTATATTTTGTGTGTGTGGGGGGTGGGCTATAACAAGCTGTGTGTATAAACACACACATAGATACACAGCATCACGCTGTCTCTTGTTCACACACAAACATAAACAGCACCAAACAAATAAACACACACGCACCTGCGCGCTTGCTTGCTCGGGAGCGTTATTGTGAGACCGCCCACTCCTGTTCAAATTGCACCAGAGTTACCATCCTCTTCCGTGCATTATTGCGAAATTTATTCCCGCGCTGCAAGAAACCTGGTGGGGTACCGGGAATGCAGACCTATATCCAGAAGTATTGCTGTAACAGCTGAGAGGAAAAGTCACGACAGCAGCCGAGAGGAAAAGTCACACCAGCAGATGAAATGGGCTACAGTGAGAGAGAAAAAGAGAGAGAGAGGAATGGAGTTCACTTTCATTCCCTCAATCGCAGACAAATAGGTGCTTCTGCTGTAAGTGTCAGTGAAAGACTGTCCAGAAAACACACACACGCAGTGAAATTGTCCTGGAGTGTTGTAATGCTCGCCTCTCTAGCGACAGAGCGCATATGAGATAAATGACGTTAGTACATAATAACCGGTTATGATTATTACTGAACCGATACCGAATTGTCCGCGTCTGCATCGCGGTGCACCGAAGAAACTATTAATTTTGAGACCCCTAGTAATGATAAGGTTATTAGCTTTGTTTCATTATTATTTAACCAATTTACCTGATTACTAGCCATAAACTGCTCATATCCTAACTTTTTTGGAATGTATTGGAGGTCTGAATGGCAGGAAAGGATGTATATTTACAAATGAGATGACGTTGACCAGATAAAACATCAAATATTTTGTTTTCACATAGTCTGCAATGAAATACAAGTCAAAGTTTTCATACTGTCCCAACTTTTTCTGATTTGGGGTTGTATTTGTGGTAGAAAACTTACATGATTTTACATGAACTTAACATGATCCTAATTTAATATTATTATGATTTTTATCAACAACTAAACAAAGCAAAAAAATGAATTATTTTTTATCCAAAGCACATTTACAATGCACGATTGGTTTTGTGGTCCAGTGAAACATTTATAGTAGTATAGAATAGTCACATGAACGCTGTGATGCAAACAGTAATTATGGGATCGATTTGACCATGGCAGAGTGCAAGAATGATGCATTACATTAAGTAGCTTTGCAACTTGAACCCCTAACTAGCGTGACTAGCAGAAAGCTTCTCAGTGGTGAGTTTTTATTGAGCTTGTCTAACTTTATAGATAAGATGCTATGAGTGTGTCATTCTTTTTACGTAAGCAGTAACATTCTCACCATCTGAATGAATGAGAAGTAGATTTGCCTTTGTCGCACAGAAAACAGTGTCTTGTTGTCATTTGGAGCAAAACACTTCCAGACTTCTGCAAGAAGAGTTTGAGAGCAGGTCAAAGCATTGTCAAGACTATAAACAAGCATAATGCTAATTTGTTACTGTATTTAGGTTTGTGCTGGAATTAAAAATACAACTTTATTGACAAATCATTTCAGGATCTATTCTTTATTTATAACAGTACTACTCAACAAAAGGCGCCAACAGTGATGTATTTAGAGAATTTTGCAGTTTTTACCCCCCCCCCCCCCTCTCCAGAAATATATATATAGGGCTACAATTTTATGAGCCTGGGTTAAATTTTTCATCTTCAATGTGTGCGAAAAGCACAAGTAGGAAATAATATCAACCTCTACATAAAGAATTGCAAGTTTATTGGCATCTTTTCACTTGTCAAAAATAACAGTAAGAGCAGAGTGATATGACACGATGCATAAACATGCATCAAACACTTATATTAAGCCATTTACATATGTTTGTTGCTTCATTACATTCACTTGTTTGCAAGTTTCATAATATACATGTTAAACTGATAAAAAATATTGGTAACACTTTAGAATAACTATCCGTTATAACTAGTTAATAGACCATTCATAAACTGTTAGTTAACAAGTTATACATGACTTGTTAAACAAAAGTTAATAGTTTGTTAATTATCTATAATTGTGCCTTATAGATGGCTAATAGATAACTTACAAGCTGTTAGTTAACAAGTTGTAAATGACTTCTTAACTGTATTTGAATGATTTATAAATATACCTAATCAATTAGTAATAGATCATGAACAAGCTGTTAGTAAATAACTTAATAAAGGCTTGTTAAGTATCAGTTAATAGTGTATATATGTTATTGGGACATTATTCTAAAGTTGCAGCTATTCTTCATTTATTAATTGTTAGTAAATGAGGAATAGTTGCAACTTTAGAATAACGTCCCCATAACATGCTTAAGCTAATAACTATCACTTAACTATTATATTTACTCACACTTTACAGATCAGTTGTTCACCATCTAATAACACCAGTCAAACTTTTTTTATTAGACCACTGGTGTAATTTAAAATTTGTATTTATTTTGTTTCCATGTTTAGCACTTCATGGGTTTGTATTCTTGCATACTGCTGTACTGCCATGTGATGGTTCAGTATGTGTGTTTCTATACATTAAACACAACGTTTAACATTTCATCTGTGGAGTTTCTTTGGTAAAACACAGCACACAGAAAAGCCTATAAGTGGAACAAAATTTCGAAACAAACATTTTATATTTTAAATATCACATCAAATTTCTGTAGCTTGAACTTACTCCATCCATTTGCAGTTCTACAAAGATTCACTGGTATTAGTAGATGGTTAACAAACGATGAACAACTCTCGTCTGTAAAGTATGAGTAAATATAATAGTTAAGTGTTAGTTGTTAGCTTAAGCATGTTATTGGGACGTTATTCTAAAGTTGCAACTATTCCTCATTTACTAAAAGTTAATAAATGAAAAATAGCTGCAACTTTAGAATAACGTCCCAATAACATATACACACCATAACTGATACTTCACAAGTCTTTATTAAGTAATTTACTAACAGCTTGTTCATGATCTTTTAATAATTTATGAGGTATATTTATAAATCATTCAAATACAGTTAAGAAGTCATTTACAACTTGTTAACTAACAGCTTGTAAGTTATCCATTGCCCATCTATAAGGCACAGTTGTAAATAATTAACAAACTATTAACTTTTATTTAACAAGTCATTTAAAATTTGTTAACTAACAGTTTATTAATGGTCTATTAACTAGTTATAACGGATAATTATTCTAAAGTGTTACCAAAATATTGACATAAACACCCGGTTCTTTATTTGGAAGACAATAACAAATAAGAAAAATAAAAAAAGCGATAGAGATGTATTTAGAAAATGTTTCATTTTTAAAGCGTATGAAAGTACAGAAGTGAATATCAACCTCAACATAACTGGATGCATTATTGGCATCTTTTCAGAGGGGAGTCATATGACACAATATATAAATGTGCATCAAACACTTATATTAAGGCATATACATGTGTTTATTGCCTCATTTAACACAATATAGATGTTAAACTGATGAAAAATCCATTTAAACAGACCTAAACAGACTTATACCCCTTCATGGGTGGGGAAAGAGGGTCTGTTCTTTATTTGGAAGACGATAACTTTATATATTGTACACTTAGATCTTTTTCACAATCATAATAGAGCACTTTACATTAAAATATAGGGGTACTTCACATTCAAAAAGAATAAATGGGCACTTTAAATGTATTTCTGATGTGTTCAAAATGTAGTTTCAGTACTGTAAAACTGTAAAAGCCTGTGGAATTTCCTCACCATGATAGAAAACAAATGTGTGTGATTTACAGTGGCAGGTAGGAAACTGGAGTGTGGAATTGGCCAGCAGTTCCATGGTTTCAGGAAGGAGTGTGGCGGTCCAGGTTCATGCAAAACTAGACCGCAGCGAGTTGCTCTGGCTGCAGGGGGCGCTGGGAAAACGCTGCCTACGAGCTGCTGCTGGATACCACACTGGTAATGATTCTAGTTAACTCTATGAAATATACTACATTTTAAGGCCTCTAAAATATATCATAACCATATCGTTTTTATGCTGGGAAATGTTTTTAAGATAAATCTAAGATGACTGCAGAAGCATTGATAACACTTTAACAATAAGGTTGTATTAGTTAATAGTAAATGAATTTACTAACATGAACAAACAATGAATAATACATTTATTCATGTTAGTTAATGAAAATATAATTGTTTATTGTTAGTTCATGTTAACTCATGGTGCATTAACTAATGTTAACTAGCGTGAATTTGGATGTTAACCAGTTAAACTCTGCTGTTATTTTAGGATTTCCGCCTGGATTTTGCCTACCCAAATTTAAAAGCTTCCCAAATCCACATGCAGAGGTGTAAATGCAAAAATTTGGTCTCATTTTAAAGAAAACCCTTTGTATTTTCATAAAACACTATTGAGAGTGTTTAAAATATCTGTATATGTTGTCTGTATTATAATAAACACCTAAAAAAGAGGTGCTTTTTATATATTTTTTTTTATAAAATCAAATTTGAAAGTGTACCTTTTAGGTTCTGTGTGGTCTAGGGTGCTGTAGTTAATTTTGGTGGTTCCTGCACATGTCTGTAATCATTGGAAAAAAGAAAAATGTCTCCACCATAATCTATGCAAAAGTTATTGTATTCCAACTGATGAGAGGTGCTATACAAGCCACAGGGATCGATCATTGTTTTCATATTTCACTATTCTTTTAATTCACATAATTCACTGTGTTTGGACCACATCAGACACATAATGCACATCACCTCAAAAACAGAGTAGAAATGGCCCTGAAGCGCACTGCATAAGGTAAGAGATAACAGCTGTCTGTGCTATCTGGGGCTGCTTATTGATCATAAATGTATTGTTTTCACCTTTGCGCCAAGGAAACACCGCGATTCATTCGCAACTGTTTGATATGTGAATATAATTCAGTAAAAAGAATGCTAGAACCGTATGAGCACCGGCAAGAGCTTTCATTAGAGCTATAACTTGTACATGTGTCATATGAAAAATATGAAAATTAACCAATGTAAAATACCTAGCTCGGGTATCCAAAATACTGTGTATTTAAGTGTAAATAACTTTTGTACAGTAGAAAAAAACCCAAAGTGATGCATATGTGCATAAAATATACATTCCACACTTTCAAACGCCACCACTTAATGGGGTCTGCAATGCTAGCCCTTTAAATCTTAAAGTAAAAGTCGATGAAGTCACTGACCCAGTACCATGTTCGCGGAGTTTAACTGTTAATAAAGCATTAGTAAATGCTAAACTATGATTGATAAATGATGTACAGTGTTCATAGTTAGTTCATGTTAGCAAAAACATTAAACTAATGAAACCTTATTGTAAAGTGTGACCCAATTTTGTTTAAGAATGTAAAAGACGACTTCCGGTTTGGCAATGTGAGAAGACGACGCCTATCAACAGAGCTCCCGATCATTTCTGATAATATAACTTTAAATAGTGGCATTTAAATAATCTAAAACGTTTTTTTTAAGTGTTAAAACAGTGCTTAACACGAACGTGTCGAGACTACATGATGAGCAAGAATAAATCAGCCGCAAATGCCCCGCCAACGACGAGAACCAGCGTGGCTAGCAAATTAGCCACGATGGCTACCGCGGCCAAATCCGAAGAAACCCAAGAAGACGATAACGGCGTAACAATGAGCCAACTCGTAGCAGAACTAACAAAGCAACGAACCTCGATAAAAGAAGACATCTCAGCTCTGATTCAAGAATCAATAGTGTCTCTTCAGACATCGGTCAATGCCTTGACGGAAACGATGGCGAGTTTCCAGTCTCGCTTATGCGCCACAGAGACACTCGCGAGCGAAAACTTTTCAGCGCTGGCTGCGGCCGAAAAAACTATTAAAGCCCTGAAAGAGCAAAACACGACACTATTGGATCGAGTGGACGACTTGGAAAACCGGTCGCGGAGAGCAAATCTCAGGATTTTAAATATCCCGGAGAACAGCGAGAAAGGTCAGCCGACTGTTAAATTTGTGTCCGAGATGCTAATGGAAATCATGGGTGAAGAAGTCTTCGAAAAACCTCCAGAATTGGAACGAGCACACCGTTCGCTCGGTCCAAAACCACAGGATGGCCGACCTCCTCGACCACTTGTCGTGTGTTTTCACAGATTTCAAGAGAAAGAAAAAGCACTAAGATGGGCCAGGCAGAATGAGGTAAAATACAAGGGCTCGACTTTGAGGATTTATCCTGACATCTCCGCCGATCTCGCCAGAAAGCGTGCCATGTTCAAAGATGTCAAACAACTGCTGTATCAAAAAAAGGTACGATTCCAGTTACTGCATCCTGCACGGCTACGAGTTCATTATGAAGAACAAACTTTCCTTTTCGATACGCCAGAGAAAGCGCAGCAATTTTTCGACCAGCGGATTGCTACACATGATAACTCTTGACTTCACAAACACTGTGAACTGATGAAGGATCACGTTGACTTTCAGACACTGAACTTGTAAGATACATAATATATTTAACTGGGCTGCTATGCAGATTGTTTAATATAAATAGATATCCGCGTTGAACAATTCTGCAGTAAGTTGAGATATGTTTTATCTAACTTTATTATTAAGGGAAACGTGTCTTATTATTATTTAAGATCTGCAGATACTTTATTTTTATTTATTTCTATTATGCAGCACTGTATTTATTAACGGTACTTAAACACATTTATTTGTAAGTTTGATTGGTCACTTTATGCCTAACTTATATTACTTTGGGAGCTTTGAGGAGAATAGAAGCACATAGACTTGGAATATCGGGAGCAGAGAGAAGTTTGTGAACTGCGGTTTGTCATTGTTCAAAGGGCAAATCTAGATTGTATTATAGTTTTTGTTGTTTACCAAGATTCAACCACGTTATGTCGTTATTTTTATTATAATTTTTTTTCTTCTTTTTTTTTTTTTTTTTTTTTTTCTTTCTCTCCCCCCAACTCCCCAACCCACACCCAATATACAAAGTTTGGGTACATAGCTGTTGAATAAAAATGGCAAACACAGGCGATAAGGAAAACACAAAAAGTTCAGCAGTACGCTTTGTTAGCTGGAATGTTAGAGGGTTAAACGGACCAGTGAAAAGAACTCGCATATTTACACATATTAAAAAATTAAAAACAGAAATAGCCTTTCTACAGGAAACTCACTTGCGTGTTGAAGACCATAATCGACTTAGGAAAAATTGGGTTGGTCAGATTTATCACTCCAGCTTTAATCACAGAACAAGGGGAGCTGCAATCATAATCCACAAAAAAATACAATTCATTGCATCTGAAACTATTTCAGACCCTCAAGGACGATATATTATTGTATCCGGGCACCTTTTTGAGGTACCAGTTGTCTTGGTCAGTGTCTACGCACCCAACTGGGATGACGTTAACTTTGTGAAAAAACTTTTTTCCTTGTTACCAGATTTAAACTCTTTCCATCTCATACTTGGTGGAGATCTGAATTGTGTAATGGATACAACTATGGACCGTTCCAACCCTAAAATTGTACCTCTTTTAAAAATGTCTCAAATATTTGCCGGATATATGAATCAGATTGGCTGCATAGATCCATGGAGGTTTTTATTTCCAGATAAAAAGGTATTCTCATGTTTTTCACATGTTCACCAGACGTATTCGCGGATAGATTATTTTTTTGCTGATAAAAGACTTATCCCGGCAATAAAAAACATAGAATACTCAACTATTATTGAATCCGATCATGCCCCTGTAATTTTTGATATTTGTTTTTCATATAACTATACAACAAGACCAGTATGGAAGCTAAACACAACCTTACTCTCAGACTCAAACTTTTGCAAATTCATATCTCGTGCAATTGACAATTTTTTAATAAATAATAAATCAGACTCGATATCACCATCACTATTATGGGAAACGTTTAAGGCGGTAATAAGGGGAGAAATAATATCATACTCAACCTCGCGTAATAAGGAGAGGAAACAAACTGAGGAGAAACTTATTGAATCAATACAGAAAATCGATCGCCAGTATGCTGATACCCCAACACCCGAACTGTATAGAGAAAAACTTAGTTTAAAGACAAAATATGAATTATTATCAACTGAAAAAACAGAACGTAACTTATTTTTTGCACGTGCTAGATTTTATGAACACGGCGATAAAGCAGGCCGTCTTCTCGCCCAACAATTAAAAAGTAAATCGGCATCTCAGGTCATCCCAAAGATTAAGAATACAAAACAAGACATTACAGTAGACCCACAAGAAATAAATAATATTTTTTATAAATATTACTCTAACCTGTACACCTCAGAATTCCCACAAGAAGACAGTCCCATGTCAACATTTTTATCTAATATTAATCTACCCACTGTTAAAATGGATCAAAGAAAGAACATGGATGAACCTTTACAACTTCAAGAAGTGGAAAATTCAATTAAAGCTATGCAGAGTAGTAAAACCCCTGGACCAGATGGATTTCCCATTGAGTTTTACAAAAAATTTTCCTCACAAATATGCCCTTTACTGTTAAATATGTTTAACCACTCGTTTGAACAAACCAAATTACCTCCAACCCTTACACAGGCCCATATTACAGTTCTCCTGAAACCAGATAAAGATGCCCTTTACTGTAGCTCTTATAGACCTATTTCCTTACTAAATGTTGACGTCAAAATTCTATCTAAATTGTTAGCCTCAAGAATAGAGAACATAATACCAGAAATAATTTCACAAAACCAGACAGGCTTTATAAAGGGACGCCACTCATTCATTAACATCAGAAACCTCCTCAATGTTGTGCACTCTCCTGCATCAGAGGATAGTCCTGAAGTGATTATCTCTCTAGATGCAGAGAAGGCATTCGACAGAGTCGAGTGGAAATACTTATTTGCTGTAATGCACAAATTCGAATTCGGCTCAAAATTTATTTCTTGGATACGCTTGCTTTATCATCAACCAAAAGCAGCCGTACTCACTAATAAAATAGTGTCTCAATATTTCTCCTTGTCTAGAGGAACACGACAAGGATGCCCCCTTAGCCCTTTGCTATTTATTTTGGCTATAGAACCATTGTCAACAATACTCAAATCATCACAATCCATCAGGGGTATTAAAAGAAGGGGTGTAGAGTATAAAGTCTCTTTGTATGCTGATGATTTGTTATTATATATAACTGACCCACTATCATGCATCTCTGAAATTGATAAAATATTAAAAGAATTCGGTAATTTTTCAGGTTATAAATTAAACTTCTCTAAAAGTATATGCTTCCCTATAAATAATATGGCAGTTAAAATTGCAGATACTGACTTACCCTTCTGTTTCTCCAAATCGGGATTTAAATACTTAGGAATTAATATTACCCGTTCATACACAGATTTATTCAAAGCAAATTATAGTCCTATACTTAAAAAACTAGAATTAGATTTCCAAAGATGGAATGTTATTTATTTGTCTTTAGCAGGTAAAGTCAATTGTGTTAAAATTAATGTACTACCCAGATTATTGTACTTATTTCAAAGCCTCCCAATTTTCTTGCCAAAATCTTTTTTTCAGTCGACCAATAGACTACTGTCTTCCTTTATATGGGGTGGCAAAAAGCCAAGAATACGCAGAGACTTTCTTGAAAGACCTAAAGGAGATGGAGGACTGGCTCTTCCAAATCTGTTAAACTACTATTGGGCAGCAAATTTACAGAAAATAATCTATTGGTTAAAGTTCCCACATACAGAATGGTGTGAAGCAGAAGCTAAGTCTTGCAAATCAACTTCCCTACCAGCACTTATTACAATGAAGACACCTTTCTCACCATCACAATATTCTTCGAGTCCAGTGGTAATTTCGACCCTCAAAATATATAACCAATTTAGACAAGCACTTCAATTCCAAGACTTTTCTTTAGAAACCCCCATATGCAATAATCATCTTTTTCCAGCAGCCAACCTAGATGCTACTTTTAAGAAATGGCAGGACCTGGGCATACTTACATGTAGAGATTTTTTCATTGATAATATTTTTGCCAATTTCAATGACATGAGTAAAAAATTTAATCTTCAAAAATCAGACTTTTTTCGATACCTCCAGGTTCGCCACTTTGTTCAGACCCAGTGCTCTGTATTCCCTCAAATGCCTGCTGAATCTGGACTGGATCTAATTTTAAAGACCCCTGTACACCCCAAAGGTCTCATTTCCAAAATGTATAACCTCATTATGACATTCCATAATACAACATTAGAGAAGATTAAAACGGAATGGATAGAAGAACTAGGAATTAATATTTCTGAAGAAACTTGGGATAAAGCAGTTAAAATTATAAACAAGACTTCATCATGTGCACGTCTTAATCTGATTCAGATGAAAATTCTTTACTGTATTCACTACAGCAAAACCAAACTGGCCAAAATCTACCCCAATATAGATGAAACATGCGATCGTTGCAACTCATGCAAGGCAGACCTGACCCATATGTTCTGGTCATGTGACAAACTGAGACGATTTTGGTCTTCAATATTTGAAATTTTAAACTCAGCCTTCAATTTAAGAATTCAACCAAATCCGGAAATGGCTATTTTTGGAGTAACAAATGAGGACATCCATTTAGCTAAAGAAATAGAAAACGCCTTTGCCTTTGTAACATTAATAGCTAGAAGAAGAATTCTTATGGAGTGGAAATCACCAATGCCACCTAAACTGTCACTTTGGCTTAGTGATGTAATGCTATTTTTGAAAACAGAAAAAATTAAATATTTTCTCAGAGGATCAACCAAAAAATTTTTCAAAACATGGGACCCTCTAATAATTCATATTGAGACTAATGTACTCCTCCAACCATAAATTCCCAACCCCACCCCCACCCACCTTTTTTTTTCTTTTTTTTTTTTCTTTTTTTTTTTTTTAAATTTACTTATTTATTTATTTTTTCAATTATTTATTTTTTCTGTAAATTTATTTTATTTTCATTTTTATTATTATTAATATATTTTTTATTTAATGCATTTCCTTTTCATCAATTTTTTTTTATTTTTATTATTTTTTTTATTTATTTATTTATTTTTTTTTATTATGTCAATTTGTCTTTTTTTTGTTCAATTTATGTATGGTTCAAAAAAAAAAAGAAAAAACGAAAATACCTTTGTAATTGAATACCTTTAATGTACTGTACCTTTTGTCAAAAACACAATAAAAAAAAAAAAAAAAAAAAAGAATGTAAAAGACCAGACAAGTTACAGGATGTGTTCCTTTTAAAATCATCACTATATTACAGTATATTGCATTATGTTTTAGCTTCCCACAAGACAGAGTTTTGATTATAAATGTATTTATATTTATATATTAAGTGTTTAAATGTCATGTTAAGACATATTACTGCAAGATATAGTGGCATATTATATATAAGTGACTCTATATACAATATAAAGTGTCAAAAAAGGTGTATTATATAAGGTACTATAATGTTATTTAAGGTATCATATAAGCCAAGGTATTATGACAAGTGGTATGGTAGATAGTAGGTATGTGGCATAGGTAAGTGCAAAGATTGTCTATAAATAGGTTTTATTTGCTCATTTATAAACACAAGAAGTACCCCTAAATTGATTTTGACCATATTTGGAATTATTTTGAATATTAATTCACTCAGTTTTGACCATTCACATGGATGTGTGTGTGTGTCTGTGTATGTGTATGTGTGTGTGTGTGTGTGTGTGTGTGTATATATATATATATATATATATATATATATATATATATATATATATATATATATATATATATATATTATTAGGGGCCAAGCACCGTAGGTGCGTAGGCACCTATTGCTTTCGTTAGTGTTCTTCTTCTTCTTCCGTTTCTTCCGCCGGATTTGAATGGCAGTCCATATAGGCGTATGCGAGAAAGTTGTATAATTTGGCACAATGATAGAGGACAGTATTAACATTAATCAGACCAAACATGAAGTCTTAAAATCCAACTCTCTAGCGCCACCACTTGTCCAAACTTTCACATACGTTTATCATCATAACTTTTGAACAGGATGGGCTACAATCAAATTTCTTTTTTTCTCTGATTCCTTGGCTCAGTCCAATTCAAACGCACCCTATGAGGTCATTTTCCGTCATTAATTTTTTCGCGCTATTTTAAATTATTCGAAAAACCTATTTGGTCGAACTCGTCCTAGGCCGTTTCTCTGATTATCACCAAAATTTAATCACATGATCTACAGGCCATGCCAACCAAAAGTTATGGAATTCAAGTTGATTTGACCAACCGTTTTTGTTTTACTTGCGATCAAATTTAACAAAGGACTTGCGAAAATGGACTTGAGACGATATCTCCGTAACGCATTCACCGATTCACACCAAACTTGGTGTGTGTTATGACAACTAGGGTCTGAGGTAACATGCAGAGTTTCGGCGTACTGCCCCCTAGTGGTCCGGAGATACAAAAAACTTGCTTTTTGGCTTATAACGTCTCAACCTTTCGTCCCAAACTCATAAAACTGGTGTCATTACATCCGGCAGAGCATGTCGAGTCGAATGATGTCTGATTTTCACAGGTCAGCCATTTTTGGCTAAAAATGCTATATTTTACCAACATATTCACATATCATTACAAAACATGGTAAGCATCTGGCACAATGATAGAGGACAGTATTAACAATAATCATACCAAATATGAAGTCTCAAAATCAAACTCTCTAGCGCCACCACTTGTCCAAACGTTCATGTATGTTTATCATGATAACTTTTGAACCAAATGGGCTACAATCAAAATTCTTTCCCCCCCTGATTCCTTGGCTCAGTCCGATTCAAACGCACCCTATGACGTCATTTTCCGTCATGAATTTTTTCGCGCTATTTTAAATTATTCGAAAAACCTATTTGATCGAACTCGTCCTAGGCCGTTTCTCCGATTATCACCAAAATTGAATCACATGATCTACAGACCATGCCAACCAAAAGTTATGGAATTCAAGTTGATTTGACCAACCGTTTTTGTTTAACTTGCAATCAAGTTTAATGTAGAACTTGCAAAGATGGACTTGAGACGATATCTCCGTAACGCATTCACCAATTCACACCAAACTTGGTGTGTGTTATGACAACTAGGGTTTGAGGCTATATGCAGAGTTTCGGCGCACTGCCCCCTAGTGGTCCGGAGATACAAAAAACTTGCTTTTTTGTTTTATAACGCCTCAACCTTTCGTCTGAAACTCATAAAACTGCTCTCATTACATCCGCCAGAGCATGTTGAGCCGAGTGATGTCTGATTTTTACAGGTCAGCCATTTTGGGCATCGACCATTTCGATTTTTGGTCAAAAATGCTATATTATACCAATACATTCACATATCATTACAAAACATGGTATGCATCTTCAACCCCATGCCCTGAAAGTCCTTAAAAACTTCTGGAGCAGCGCCACCTTTTGGTCAAAAGTGCTTGGCCCCTTAATTGCTGCTTGCAGCTATATTTATTATTATTATTATTATTATTATTTTTCCTTCAGAAACGTCTGATGACCTCAGATTGTTGCTCTGTTCGGAGGGGCATCACTGGTTCACCCTGGAGGCCCAGAGGGGTGGTGCTGGCATTGAGAACGAGACCCTTGCCCTTATTTCTGTTGGAGCAGCCAATCAGAGTCTGCTGTTTGGAGCCAAGGGATGCGGGGATTGCCTGTGGGCTGCGGAGGTGAGGACAGCAACAAGTTACAGCGTTGCATAATATAAAACATGCATAATATAAATCTGTCAGATACCTTGTAAAACATCATGCCTGGTTTGATACTATATCTCTACAGGCACGGCTCCAGCAGCTGGGGTCCCGGATAAGGAATAAACTGTTTGACAGATTTCAGAGACTTCAGCATCTTCTGTTAACGTTTAGAAGACAGGTTTGTTATATCTCACAGGCATATTGCAACTGCATCAAAGGGTAACTTGCTGACACTCGTTTTAAACCTGTGTAACTTTGTTCAGTTTACAGTGGATCACAAAAGACATTCCACTATATTTGCTTTGCCGTTTACGAATATAGAATAATAATAAATAATATTAGGAAATTATATAATTACTTCACTGTAGGCAATAGACTTAAAAGAGTATACATAATAGTATAGTCAAGTTACACTCACCGGCCACTTTATTAGGGACACCTTACTAGCACCAGGTTGGACCAACTTTTGCCTTCAGAACTGCCTTAATCCTTTGTGACATAGATTCTGGAAATATTCCTTAGAGATTTTGGTCCATATTGACGTGATAGCATCACACAGTTGCTGCAGATTGAATGATATGAATCTCCCATTTCACCACATCCCGAAGGTGCTCTATTGGATTGAGTTCTGGTGACTGTGGAGGCCATATGAGTACAGTGAACTCATTGACACGTTTAAAAAACCAGTCTGAGAGGTTATCCTGTTGGAAGTAGCCATCGGATAATGGTTACTCTGTGGTCATGGTCTGAAAAAGAAAATATCCAGTGAGCAGCAGTTCTGTGTTTAAATGCCAGAGGTCAGAGGAGAATGGCCAGACTGGTTTGAGTTGATAGAAAGTCAACAGTAACTCAAATAACCACTCGTTACAACTGAGGCATGCAGAAGAGGATCTCTGAACACACAACATGCGGAACCTTGAAGCGGATGGGTTACAGCAGCAGAAGACCACATCAGGTGCCACTCCTGTCAGCTAAGAACAGGAAACTGAGGCTACAATTTGCACAGGCTCACCAAAATTGAACAATAGAAGATTGGAAAAACGTTGCCTGGTCTGATGAGTCTCGATTTCTGCTCCAACATTCGAATGTTTGGGTCAGAATTTTATTGTTAACAACATGAAAATATTGATCTATCCTGCCTTGTATCAACGGTTCAGGCTGGTGGTGGTGGTGTAATGGTGTGGGGGATATTTTCTTGGCACACTTTGGGCCCATTAGTACCAATTAAGTATTGTGTCAATGCAACAACCTACCTGAGTATTGACCAAGTCCATCCCTTTATGACCATAGTGTACCCATCTTTTGATGGCTACTTCCAGCAGGATCACACGCCATTTCATAAAGCCCAAATCATCTCAGACTGGTTTCTTGAACATGACAATGAGTGCACTGTACTCAAATGTCCTCCACATTCACCAGATCTCAATCCAACAGAGCACCTTTGAGATGTGGTGAAATAAGAGATTCACATCATGGATGTGCAGCTGACATTGCAGCAACTGTGTGATGCTATCATGCCAATATGGACCAAAATCTCTGAGGAATTTTCTAGTATCTTGTTGAATCTCTGCCACGAAGGATTAAGGCAGTTCTGAAAACAAAAGGGGGTCCAACCAGGTACTAAAACACGTTACCTAAGAAAGTGGTCGGTGAGTGTGTGTATATATATATATATATGTATATATATATATATATATATATATATATATATATATATATATATATATATATATATATATATACATACATATATATATATATATATATATATATATATATATATATATATATATATATATATATATATATATATATATATATATATATATATATATTCAGTGTATATATATATTCAGTGTATGTATATATATATATATATATATATATATATATATATATATATATATATATACATACACTGAATATATATATATATATATATATATATATATATATATATATATATATATATATATATATATATATTCAGTGTATATATATATTCAGTGTATATATATATATATATATATATATATATATATATATATATATATATATATATATATATGTGTGTGTGTGTGTGTGTGTGTGTGTGTGTGTGTGTGTGTGTGTGTGTATATATTTTTTAATCAACTTCATAAAATGTATCCTGGGATGCTTTTCAAAAAACAACTGAAGAAGTTTCCACATACGCTGGACTGTTTTGTCCATCTCATCTAAAAACACAAACAAAACTGTAGATTTGTGTACAAAAAAATCTAAAGCATAAACTTTCAATCAGATTGTTTTAAACAAATTCAGTTGAGTGTGACCGGTTGTTTAGACAATAAAAAAAGATATCATGGTTCTCATCATCTATAGCAGTGCTATCTATCTTCTAGGCAGGAGACAGTGTGTTTCTGCTGGAGCTGAGTGCATGGCCGCTGTCTCTGACCCAGAGAGCTGAGACCCTGCTGGAGAGATCAGCGGTGCTGTGGAAAGCCTGGACCACCGGCCCGCTCCGACACACACTCACACACAGCCTGCCAAACGCACTCCAGCTCCTGCATCTCATGTCTCAGCAAGTCCAGCAAGAGCTCCGGAGTGAGTTTACCCAAAGATCATTCATTTGTATTGTTGATTTCATGATCAACTGTCCCTTGGGGTGACAGACAGAAAAAACACATCTTTAGTTTTTTCTAAAACCCCAAAACACGTTTAACCCTCCTGTTGACTTGCCTGTCCAAAAATGACTGGACACCATTTTAACAGCACACTGCAAAAATGATTAGTTGACTTTACTTTAAAAAAGTGAGTAAACCTGCATGTTAAAACTTAAAATTTGTAAGTAAATAAAGTATGTGCGTGATTATAAAAACTAAAGTTAAATCAATGTAAATATTTCAAGTTACAATGAGTTTACTCATGTTTTTAAGTAAAGTCAACTTGTTGCGTTTAAAGGTTCATGAAACCCTCAAACACTTTTTTTGAGACGTTAACAGATTTGGTTGTGTTGAGCATCCCTTAAGACAATGTTAGCACCAGTCAGCTTTAACTGTGGGGATAACTGGATAATTTGGAGCTTTTGTCAGCTAATTTCAGCTTCCGGGTTTAAAATGATTTTTGGGGCGGGATCAAAATCGGCGACGTATTGGAAAACTGGAAGTGCAAAGATGACGCGCCAGTTTCTCATTACTATTCATAGCGGAGTTTTCTTATCCTATGAGAAGAGCCGGCTTCTTAATTATTCATGACTGAACGTGCTTTCCGAAGGCAAGACAGACCTGCCAGTGCCAAGCTGTGAGACACGTTGATGACTGGATGAGACCGCATCCACAGACCCACGGCACACAGTATTTAGCTGTTCATGAAGGCTCGTATGTGTTTGTTTTCATGATCCACGGGGTTTGTTGCATGTTATTCCCTGTGATGCTGTCAGGGCCGATACAGCAAAGGTGTTTGTGTGCAGCAAGCATTTTTGTCGAGAGAGCAGTTAGAGATTTGGAGAATGGTGGACGTTATCTTTTATCAGGAGTTCGTTAACGTTTAGACACATCGCCGTGCTGCTGTGTTTGCCTAAATCCTCCAGATTACCAGCAGGGCTAATGGTTAAAATAGACAAGGCAAGAGACCTGCTGCACTGAGTCTGCATTCAGACTTAAGGATTGAGGGAAAAGTCCTTATTTATAGTGTTTATATAAACACGATTATCTTAATAATTATAGAAATTGTGGTTATCTGTTTATGAAATTACGAATAATAAATGTAGCAGGGCATTAAATTAGTTTTTTTCTTTGCATTTTAACTTTGTAAACTATAAAATCATGCGTCTCCTCACGGTTTGTGTCTTATTTTGTGAGCCGACTGACAACAGTTGTTTACTCCCCTCCTTCTCTCCTGCTGGCCACGCCCACTCCTGCCCTTTGCTCGCGGAGCTCCACGCCCATTATGATGCATCTTTTGAAAAAATTCTGAGGTGGAACTGAACTGAAAGTGGGGGGTTTCATGGCCCTTGAAGGAAAGGGGTTTACTCCCTTTATAAGTAAAGTAAGGGTATAACGGTTTTAGGGTATAACGTATGTCATTTTGGTCAATTTTGATCCACTAGTTATAAAACTATTTTACCACCTCTTAAACTACTGGCAACACATGCACACTCCAACACACACACCCTTCAAATACACACACACACAAAGTAAAAATCTGCTTCTTTGAGAGAAAAGAAGATGGCGGCATGAACGGCAGCAAAAACAATCAGGTCCCGATAGCTCGTCAGATTCAACTTGTAAAATTCAAATTCTAGTATTCAGACTCTGAATAAGTGTGGTTTTCAAAATAAAAGTTTTAAAAAATTCCTAAAAATCCAACAAAGGTCACCCAGCAAGCACAGGACGTCAACATGACATCAGATTGATGTGTAAATCAGTCAAGTTTGGTAAAGGAAAAATCATGGTTTGGGTTTACATTCAGTATAGCAGTGTCCAAGAGATCTGCAGAGTGGATGGCAACATCAACATCCTGAGGTATCGAGACTTTTGTGCTGCCCATTACATTACAAACCACAGGAGAGGGCAAATTCTTCAGCAGGATAGCGCTCCTTCTCATACTTAAGTCTACATGTGAAAGTTCCTGAAAACAAAGAAGGATCCAAGATCGGCCAGCCCAGTCACCAGACATGAACATTATTGTGCATGTGTGGGGTAAGATGAAGGAGAAGCCATTGAAGATGGATCCAGAGAATCTTGATGAGCTCTGAGAGTCCTGCAAGAACGCTTTGCCATTCCATATGACCTTATTAATAAGTCATTTGAGTCATTGCAGAGATGTATGGATGCAGTCCTCCAAGCTCATGGGAATCATACACAACATTCATTATTTTTCCACGGCTCCATGACTTTATATTCTATACTGGACATTATTTCTGTTTACCGACAAGGCTTTTATCTAAGTAATGTCAGACATTACTGTCCTAATTAAATCATTAAAAATCAAGACATGATCATATTTTATTTTGGTCAAATAAGCGTAATCTAAAGGCCTTCGCCTTTCATATAAGCCACTTCTGATACCAAATGATCAACTGGAAATCAAGTTATTATTAGTTGTTCCTAAAACGTGGATAGTCAAGACATTTGTCAGGTTTTGTGATGAAGATGAGGTTGTTCCTTTTTTTTTTAAAGGAATGAAATCAAATTTTACAGCTTTGTTTTAGAGGTTTAGTGAAGAGGGGTGATTTTTGACCCTAAGGGCGAACAGTGTTCCAAGACAACAGGAGGGTTAAATGTTCTTAGTTTTGCGCCAGTTTATGTCACATTATCTTTAACTGGTCTTGACATCGTTGTAGTCGCATCATCGCATAAGCATGTGCAAACCAGTCGCAATTATGCAGCAGCACAACTGTGGTGTCATGTCAGCACCTTTCCCTGGAAAATGCCTGTCAGTGTGTATTAGTGTTATTGTAGGTTTAATTTCCTGCAGAGCCGCTGGCCACTCTGGCTGGAGCGTATCATGATGTGACAGGGGAGCATTTGGACGCCGTGTGGCAGCAGGGAGTGCAGTTGTGGACCAGAGAGCTGACGGAGCTTCTGCCCTCGATGCTTCATGATCCTCATCTGAGGACGCCATCTCTGACCGCACTCCACGCTGCCGTATTTGCCATGGATATGGTAGGAAGGATCATTTATCTGCTTTTTTCTGCAGGCAGATTTTCTAAATGAATTAGTGTGAGACCGCAATCCAATAAAAGTCAGATGGATGTGGAAAACTCTCAGAGGGAATAGCACTAAAAATTCAACAACAGTCATGTAGATCATTTCCATGATGACCAATATGATCACCAGTCAAATTTAAGCATGTCAATTGCATATAGCTGGTGCATCCATGGTGCTACATACAAGGCTCCCACTTTAAGCCAAATATCAAATTCCCAGATTTTTTCCCTGATAAAAGCTTAATTTTCATGACAACTAATGAATGTAAAAACAGCCTGCAGTTTTATTAATAATAGTAATATTGATATTAATGTGGTTTTATGTACTTATATATTATTAATATAATATTAAAGTAGTTTTAAAATGAACAACCTAATATAAATATGCTCTGACACAGTCTCACATACATAGTAATTATAATTAGTTTAGATAAGTTTAGATAAACTTGTAATCTCATTAGGTAACGCTGTGGCCAATCGAACATAGCCTGTGGCGTGCATATTAATAATCCTGTGTGGAATGTCAGAGTCTGTTTTGTTCTGATTGGCCTATTTTCCACCGGGACTTTACACACAGGATTTACATGAGAACACAGAAATGATGGAATTTGAGGCTAATGGTTTGTCATGTTCATGTACTAAACTCTTATTATTTAGCTAAACCTAAGTATATCCAAATTTTCATTAAATCTCAAATCAAATCAAATCACTTTTACTGTCACATCATCAGCAGCACGTGTGCGATGATGAGTAAAAATCTTAGGCGCTGGCTCCAGACAGTACAATATACAGATGTGCAGAGTGCAAATACAACAACAGTGCAAAATACAGACAGTGTAAATACAACAACAGTGCAAAATACAACAGCATACTCCAAATGTAAAATTGACAGCGATATGTACAATGAACAGGTGTCCACACTTCACTCATGTACATATCTCACACGTACACATCACTCACACTTCATGTACATATATTTAATGAGTATGATACACGGTTATAAATATCTCAACTGTTTATGTTATAGCTATCAGAAATGTTTCTTGTTTTATCAACAGCATTTGTTTTTTCAAATTGAACATTTGCATATTATATAATAATCAGTGTTGGGGGTAACACGTTATAAGTAACGCATGTTACGTAATAATAGTACTTTTCCAAAGTAACAAGTAACACATTACTTAAAAAAATAAGTAATATTATTTGAGTTACTTTTTAAAAAATGTAACATGTATTACTTTTTACCTTGCTAAATTGGCTGTAACAAAATATATTATGGAATAAAAATGACTTTAGTCAGGTTAAATCACACACTCAATGAGAAAGCGTGCTGCGAGGGAACAGACAGTCGCACTCATCATCATCAGGTCTCTTTATTCGCAGCAGATGAGTCAGTGTACTGTTCTAGTAACTGAATAACTCAGTATTTTAATTTCTTTCTAATCAGAGGTGGTATCCAGTATATTAGTACCTACTGAAGACGCAAACCGTTTCGCGCCAACTTCAACATCTATTTAATTCGCGAATCGCATGTCATCACTACAGGCAGAAATAGAAACAATGGCAGGCCGGAAACTTACACTTTTGCTATAGATATCTGATTGCTATAGTTATTTTGAACTCATGGAAGAAAAGTAGTGGATTGTTGTTAAGTGTACAAAGCATCCAGAAAGTATTCATAGCCTTATTTCAAAATGGATTAAATTCATTTATTTCCTCAATTCTACACACAAGACCCCATAATGATAATGTGAAAAAAAAGATTTTTTGAAATTGTTGCAAATTTATTACAAATAAAAAAAACCTGAAAAATCACATGTACATCAGTATTCACAGCCTTTGCTCAATACTTTGTTGATGCACCTTTGGCAGCAATTACAGCCTCAAGTCTTTTTGAACATGATGCCACAAGCTTGGCACACCTGTCTTTCGGAGTTTTTGCCCATTCCTCTCAAGCTCTATCAGGTTGGATGGGAAGCGACAATATACTGTACAGCCATTTTCAGATCTCTCTAGAGATCTTCAATAGGATTTATGTCTGGGCTCTGGCTGGGCCTCTCAAGGACATTCATTGAATTGTTGCGAAGCCACTCCATTGATATTTTGGCTGTGTGCTTTGGGTCATTGTCTTGCTGGTGATTAACCGTCGCCCCAGTCTGAGGTCAAGAGCACTCTGAAGCAAGTTTTCATTCAGGATGTCTCTGTATATTGCTGCATTCATCTTTCCCTCTATCCTCACGAGTCTTACAGTCTTACCAAATGTAACGCCTGGAATTCACTCCAAAGTGTTAAATTTTAGTCTCATCAGACTAGAGAATTTAGTTTCTTATGGTCAGATGCCTTTTGGCAAGCGGGGGAGTGACTTCCGTCTGGCCACTCTAACACACAGGCCTGATTGGTGGATTGCTGCACAGATGGTTGTCCTTCTGTAAGGTTCTCCTCTCTCCACAGAAGAACGCTGGAGCTTTGACAGAGTGATCATCGGGTTATTGATCACCTCCCTGACTAAGGCCCTTCTCCCCGATCACTCAGCTTAAATGGCTGGCCAGCTCTAGGAAGAGTCCTGGTGGTTCCAAACATCTTCCAATTATGGATGATGGAGACCACTGTGCTCATTGGAACTTTCAGAGCAGCAGAAATTTTTCTGTTACCTTCCCCAGCCTTGTGCCTCTGGACAATGCTGTCTCGGAGGTCTACAGACATTTCCTTTGTCTTCATGCTTGGTTTGTGCTTTGACATGCACTGTCATCCCTGGGACCTTAAATAGACAGGTGTATGCCTTTACAAATCATGTCTAATCAACAGAATTACCCACAGGTGAACTTCAATGAAGCTGCTGAAGCATCTCAAGAATGATCAGTGGAAACAGAATGCACCTGAGCTCAATTTAGAGCTTCACGGCAAAGGCTGTAAATATTTGTTTTTTACGTACATGTGATTTTTGAGGTTTTTTATTTTTAATATATTTGCAACAATTTTAAAAAACCTTTTTTCACATTGGCATTATGGGTTAATGTGTGTAGAATTTTGCGCAAATAAATAAATTTAATCCATTTTGAATCAAGGCTTGGAATATTAAAAAAAATATGGAAAAGGTGAAGTGCTAAACTCAAACATTTGTAGATTTCTGCGGGTAATGCAGAGTATACAACTTTTTTTTTTTGGGGGGGGGGGGGGTTATCAAATAATGGTGTAAATACCTTTAAATATTCTTCTAAATTTTTTTTATTCTTATACATTTTGCATTTAACCTCTGAAAAGTTCAGCCCTTATAGCATACTTCTTATTACATATTCTTTAGCTATACATTTTTTTTTTTGCATCAAAAGAGTGTTTGTGTTTGTAAATTTGCCTATGTACAGTTGAAGTCAGAATTATTAGCCCCCCCTTTGATATTTGTTCTTTTTTACATAGCAAATACATTTTCACAGTATGTCTGATAATATATTTTCTTCTGGAGAAAGTCTTATTTCGGCTAGAATAAAATCAGTTTTTAATTGTTTAAACATCATTTTAAGGACAAAATTATTAGCCCCTTTAGGCTAATTTTTTTCCGATAGTCTGCAGAACAAACCATCTATATACAATAACTTGCCCAATTACCCTAACCTGCCTAGTTAACCTAATTAACCTAGTTAAGCCTTTAAATGTCACTTTAAGCTGTATAGAAGTTTCTTGAAAAATATCTAGTAAAATATTATTTACTGGCATCATGGCAAAGATAAAATAAATCAGTTATTAGAAATGAGTTAATAAAACTAACATGTTTAGAAATGTGTTGAAAAAAAAATCTTATCTCTGTAAAACAGAAAACGGGGTAAAAAAATAAACAGGGGAGCAAAAAATTCTGACTTTAACTGTATGTCATGTTGTTCAGGTGAGCCAGCAGACCTTTCAGTGGATGGAGGCCCGACTGGCTGCCATGCTAGTGGGTGTCAGAAGACAGCTTGCACTAATCTACAAGTTCTCCAAAAGGTATGTGGCAAATCTGCCATTCATTTATTTTCTTTTCGGCTTAGTCCCTTTATTAATCCGGGGTCGCCACAGCGGAATGAACCGTCGACTTATCAAGCACATGTTTTAAGCAGAGAATGCCCTTTCAGCTGCAACCCATCTCTGGGAAAGCAAACCTGCCAGAAACATGTAAATGTTAGCTCTGTCTGAATACTGAAGCTGTGCTCACTGAACTAAAGTGATTCATCATCTGCTGATATATAGAAATTATGTTTTATAATGTGACCCTAAAGCTGCTGTACATGTATGTAAATTTTTGACTTACATACATTAAGACTTTTATGACTCTAAAGCATAAAAATATGATTATATAGTTGGAGAAATTTAAGAAACATGCTAAGTGAACACTCTTGTTTATCTGAAAAAACGATGCTGGGGTCCGCTCTTCGTACATGGATTACTCAGTTAGCTGGATTTGGTTATTGACGATTTGACACGATCCAGGACCGTTTCGTTCTTCAAAACTGTTCCGAGAGTTGTTGTCATAGCAACAGTTCTGGTAGCTCAAACCTGGTCGAGAGCAGGCTCATTTCATATGAAAAGTATTAGATCGCGTCAGTTCAAGCAAAGAAAATACTGAAAGTATGTACCAAATGCTGATATTTTCTTGCAGTAGAGGTTATATACACTTAAGAAAATAGTCAATATTTTTAACTATATATATATATATATATATATATATATAAAGTTATATATTAATATATATATATATATATATATATATATATATATATATATATATACATATATATATATATATATATATATATATATATATATATATATATATATATTAATAGAACTTATGCAATCTGCACCCCCAAAATGAAAGTACAAAGGCTGCCACCTGGTGGTGCAAGGAGAGAATGATTGATATGATTGATATGAACTTTTTAGATCGCTTTAGTACAATTTGTGTATGATAATAGAAATGCAAAATATGTGACTTTTTAAAAAAAAAAGATACATTTATGCAGTCATAAGCATGTTTTGACCGTAAATATTAGTGATTTGAGGCTTCACAAAAGTTGCAGACACATTTACCAATATCAAAATGCTTTTGTAAACATCCAGTTATTCATTACACCGATTAAAAAAGCGGCTACTATAATACTACTTTGGCTAGTAGTAAATAATAGTAAATAGCATAATAAGTAGTAAATAGTATAATAAGTAATAACTGTAAAACTAAATCAATTGCTCTTAACACATAAAAGGGCCAAGCAAGCAGCCCACAACAAGGGGTGAAGTTATTGTGTATCATATTTAACAAACCGTTTACTATGAATTTTATGTAATTGAGCTCACATGGATAATTGAATATTAATCAGATGATGTCATTATGCTGCTTTGCCGTTAGCCAATCGTTGCATTGCTGATCATGATTTCGAGGGTCGATAAATCTGTCCTTCACAACACATGCAGTGATCTCAGATCAGTTCATCCAGACATTTTAATCTGATTCACGAACTTGTCTGAGGAACCAAATCAGCCAGACATCAGTTATCAAGATTAACAGATCCAGGATCTGTCAAATCATCTTAGATCATTTAAGCGAGCTACGAAGAACAGACTCCTGAAATCAATCCTGCTTTAAAAATGTGTTTTCCGTGCTGCCATGTCTGTCTTTGTTTTGGTTCTTTTAATCCGTTCAATGCCAGTTTAACTAATTATATTTCAGCACCCTGGGTTGCCTTTATGGAAAACCTTGTATTTATTCTTTCATTTATTCAGAAAGGCTCTCAAAGCATACCTCAATGACTGAAATGCAACCTCCAGTGGACCGTAGCAGACTCCGAAATGAGACGCAGAGTTCCACATGAGGTGGTTATTAATTAGCAAATAATATAAATATTACGAGCATAAACAATAGGTGAGCAGGCTACATTGTAACCCCCGTGTCCTAACAACAAGCTATGTGACGGGATTTGCAGTGATAAGCAATTTGGCTGTTTGCACCAGGCGAAAATGTACTTCATAAGGAAAAAGTGATTATTAGAGTAATAAACAAAATCAAGCCAAGATAAACATTATTTTAAAAAAACATTAAAAAAAAACTATTATTCCATATTTTCCTCAAGCAAATAAACCTTTTTGTGACATATTGTTGAATGAAAATCTCTTCCTAATTCAGATTTGCTATGAACCACCTAGATTTTGCGTGTAATACTGGAGCAATGTTCTGTGGGCAAGTGAGACAAAGTTTATCTGTCACACAGCGGGATGATTTGTTAAAAACAGAACATACCAACACCAAAACCTCATCCCCAACTGTGAGGCACATGGATGCAAAGCCGCTCTGATGACTGAGACTCTGGACAGGGACCCATGAATTATAAGTTGTACAGCGGATTGTCCAGACATGATCGAAAACTCATGCAGTTTAACCACAATAGAAAACACAGAAGTAAATCACCAACAGAATTCTCAAATTGCGTAAATTAAAAAGGCCAGAGCTTGGCCTGAGCTTAATTTAATTTAAATGCTGTGGTGTGATCTGGAATGGAAAGCTCAAGAAGCATCCCAACAGTACGGCCAAAACTATTTTGTATAGTCGAAGAGGCCTCATAGCAACTATTCACCACAAAAAAAAAAAAAAGATTGCTTTTCAAATGCAAGTGCAATGCTTTTTAAATCACATAAATTCACATGAGTTTTTATTTCTTCTGTATGATAATCTGTGATTATCAGGAACATCTTCTTAATAACGAACATTAACTTCTTAATAAGGAACATTACACATTTTAAGTGTTGATTGGTCACCATTAATAACTTCAGTTTAACTATTTAATTATTTAAATTAACAAATGTGATTATATGGGTTTCACATGGAAAAAAACTGTTCTAACACCATGGCCCGTGTTTTAGTCAACTTTTGTCAAAAGTTACTCAACTTTAGTCAAGTAGTCAACTAGGATTTTGGATAACGGATTGAATCAAATATTAAAAATGGATTTCTCAAAAGAAAAAATGGACTACATAGATCACGTAATCCAATCTTGGTTTTGATCCGGATCAAACCTTTAGTTTGGGTTTTTCTGACCTTTCTTGTAGGATTTGGATCACTTTAATCAGACGATCCCATCAGAAGGGTAGATTCAGCGTCGATTTCATGCCCAAAATTTAATGTAAATTCTAAAAAATTTCTCAAATAAAACTATATTTGAATTATGCAGTATCTTACAAGATATCGTATTTATTCATAAGGTTTTAACTGTATTTGTTCATCCATTAGGCTCCAGGGCCCGGTTTTTCAAAAGGTTTAATTCAAATAATAATGATTCGGATTTAGTATTTCTGTTTTTGCGATCCTTGATCACGTAATTCATCTTACTTTTTGAGCCAGTTTTTTAAAGCAACATCGGATTGGATCAATCTGGTCCGGATAGAAACTTTTCAGGGTCACTAAATCTGGATAACCAGTCCTCAAACAGGATAGGAAATCACAACGTAGAACTAAAGATATGTAAAGAGCAACAAGTAGAATAGCTAGTGTGGGGTCAATATAACTTTATTTATTTGAAATGAAAACACACATTTAAAAAAAAAAACCACCCCGTCCTCTTCCAGCAGTCCGCTCATCTGAGACCTACAGCACAAACACTGTACTTAGAGGATATTTATAACAAGTTGCAAATATAGATGCATTGAATTAAAAAAAGACTTAATGTCAAAAACTCCACAATAATTTCAGACTTCGTCATCTGATGTGGAGAGACCAGCTTGTCTGAGTGTAGCCTTTAGGAGGTCAAGTCTGGCCTTGGTTTGCTGCAGTTTGGTCAGAGTCAGTTGTTCCTCTGCCAGATGAAGCTGTGCTTCTGCCCTTTCAGTCTCTCTTTGCAATTGTTGAAAATGATTTTAAAAATCAGTCATTGCCAATCTTTTCATTTTTATGTTTATTCTGCAATCATTGCATGCATCACTAATAAATATTTTAAAAACAAAACTATTTTTCATTGTGATGAATATATTTGTCAATTAGTTACAGAATAAAATTGATTGTTTTTGGTCAGTTCTTAAGGCTGTTTGGGGGATTATTTTATGAGAGCTGGAGTGGGACTCCTTTTCAGCACTGGATTTCGAACCTTAGACAGGCTCACCTCAGTTTATGACTGACTATATTAAAAAATCGTCATTTCCAATTCAGTTTCTGATGACACTATCGTGGTTTTTCAGGGTAACAGCTGCTTTAGAACTTCAAATGTTTTTCGTTAATATGAGAACATTTACGGGTAGATAAATCTCCAACACTATTCTTTAAAACATCACAATGTCCTTAATTGCAATATCTGAATATATATTATGTGCAAAATTCTTTCTACATATCCAGTGCTTTGTAACGGTGGTCACACAAAAAATAAAAATAAAATATGTACACCTATATAAGTAACCCAAACAGTATTATATATCACTAAAAATGGAAAACAAATTACTTTGGTGAAGTTCGAACTTGGGTCGGCAGCATCGTAACGCAATGTGCTGACCACTGAACCTTAATGGCGCTGTTATGCTAGTGCGAATGGAATAAAAACTGCACTGTTATCCGCAAAACTCTTTTAACCACAGTATTACTTTCTATCAAAGGCTTAATCTTTTTCTCCTCTTTTTATATTTTGGATCTGATTTTCATTGAGCAGGTGTAATATTCATTCATATTAATTATTCGAATTCGTATATTCACTCAGGTGCCGCTGTTTGGGCTCGAATGATAGTTATGTCATCATTAACCTGCAGGCTGCATTTTGCTCTCGGGGCTGTGAGAAAAAAAAAAAGTGGAGCTGTGGCAAAATAATGAATAAAAAGAGTGAGGCTATGGTCAAAATTGGGAATTCTCCCAGTCTTCCAGATTAGCCAATCCGGGCCTGCTTCATACTTGCATCCAATACCTCAGAGTTTGTCATGGATGTGGGGCATAAGTGAAGTTTATTCATAAACAAATTTCGAGAGGATCACGTTCTTATGATTGTTTACAGCTGTTCCAACTTAAGCTAACGACTGATTATCCTATCAGACGATCCTTAACTCACAATAAATAACCAGACTTTTGTCATCTCAATATCTTCGTCTTGAAGAAACCCCCCCACCCAACCCTACTTTCCCTCCTTTCAAAGCGCGTCACGGTGGCTGGCGATTAGCGCTGTTGCCTCACAGCAAGAATACCCCTGGTTTAATTCCTTTCCAAACCAGTTTACTAGTTCTCCCCATGCTCGCGTGGGTTTTCCCCAGGTCCTCCGGTTTCCTCCCACAGTTCAAAAACAAGCACTCTAAACAATTAATCAAAATACATTAGCTAAACTCTGAGTACACCTTTCAGCATACATATCCGACACTTAGCTTCAACAAGCAAGAAGGGGAGTCATCGAGATCTACCTGAGCTCAAACTCCCCTCTCACCTTGCAACGGGAGGTAGCCCAGGGCTCGAGGATCTTATAAGCTTAGGGCTCTCTCCCGGGACAGCACGCCAAACTAGCTTTACTATCAATCAGCTAAGTGTGAACTGTTGAAATGAAATGTTGCTGAATGAAAGGAACTGCTGAACTGCAGCTGAAGGTGAAACAAATCTAACAAAAACCTGAAATTACTAAAAACTCTGGAGGAAACCATTGGATACCATGGTGATGTAATGACATTAATCAATCAGAGGTGTAAAGAGTACCTGAAAACCATACTTGAATAAAAGTACAGATACCTTACTGTAAAAATTACAAGTTACCAATTCCAATAAAACTTGAGTATGAAAGTATCCAATTTTCAAAGAACAATTTTAAAAGAGGCTCAAAGAACACCAAGAAAGGTTTCATTTCCTAATATAGAAATTAAATTTAACACCTCAATGTTTCAAAATGGCAGAACAAAATAGATTTAAAAAATATATAGAACAAAAAGTCTCAGTCAAACTCAAATGTTCAAAAAAGGCACAAACTTCTCAAATTTCTCAAAAAAAAAAAAGTGTAGTAAAACTTAGTAAAAAAATTCAGAGCTGATTTTCATGTGATTCACCTCTCAGTCTCAAAGGGGGGCAATTCTTTTATTTTGAGCAGTTTTTCAATTGATTAGGATGTTTTCTCTGTAATAAAACTAAACAAAGAGGAGCAGTGTTATTTTTCAACTAAGTAAACTACATATAAATTCAATGAAAAATACATCACAAACTTACAGCTAAATGCACCTGATGCAAAATGTATAATTTCAGTGATACATTTATTCATGTTGCACAAAAAAAAAAAAATGGCTTAAACATAGTCATGTCGCAGTGTTTTTTGCCATATCAGTAACTGCATTAAATTCACATTAAATTAGCATTAAATAGACTCTTACTTCAATGTGTTTTATAAAATTTGATGATAAATTCTTAAAAGCACTTTTTTTCGTGGTTCGTGGCAAACAAAGTAGACACTGCATCCTTTAAGAGCCATTCTGCATATCCGCAAATGAAAAATTTCTTTCAGATAAGGCCATGAATAGTCATCAGTGCTGGCACTGCTTGATGTGCAGACTTCGGCTTTATCATTTACTGCAGCCATGTTGCTGATTAATGACCTGGTATTAGGCAAGCTGCTAATGCACGTTCACGTGATTTAGCTCATAAATAGCATTCAGGTACCTTCAGCTCCCTGCAGATGGCGATATCGCCTCGTCCGCCCAACAAATTAGCCATGGTAGATAAAGAAGCCGACTTGTAGCGCACAATGGCTGGGTCCGAAACCGCATACTTCCATACTATACAGTATGCTAAAATCAGTATGCGAGCCGAGTAGTTTGTCCGAATTCATAGAATTCGAAAAACAGTATGCGAGAAGTACCCGGATGACTTACTACTTCCGGCGAGATTCTGCAGTGCGCATCCCATGCATGCTGCGCTATCCCATAATGCCCTGCGAGCGAATTAATGAACGGGACTGAAGCGACGCAAATGACGCAGGTACGTCACGTGACCATGACAAAATGATGGATGTGGTACGTCCGAATTCCATTCATACTTTTCACTATCATACTGTATAGAACGTACTTTTCTAACGGCCGAGTCTTACGTTTAAATTCAAATGCAGTACCTACTGAGTAGTAGGTGGTTTCAGACGCAGCCAATCACAATGTAATGAGTAACAATACGCGTCCGTTCAAATGTAATGGAGTAAAGAGTACATATATTCAATCAAAAATGTAGTTAAGTAGAGAGTAAAAGTTGCTTATATTTTTAATACTCAGTACAAGTCCAAAGTAGCCAAAAAAAACTTAAGTAAAGTAATTAAGTCCATTTACTTAAGCACTTTGTGAAGTTTATTCATAAACTAATTTCGAGAGGATCACGTGCTTATGATTGACACGGCTGGCCCAGAGTCAAGCTAATGTACGAACCACCAATCAGACTATTCCTAATCCAGTATTAATAACTAAACATCGTACCTTTAGTCATCTTCGTCTTGAAGAATCCCCCCTTCCACCCCTTCTCCTCCTCTTTTCTACAGGGCAGCACGGCGGCCCAGTGGCTAGCACTGCGGCCTCACAGCAAAAAAATGCCTCCGACTCGGGAATCCACCCAACCGGACAGCATTTTCGTGTGGAGTTCATGTTCTCCCCATGCTTGCGTGGGTTTTCCCCGGGTCCTCCGGTTTCCTCCCACACTCCCAAAAACATGAGACTTAAGTAAATTGACTAAACCAAATTAGCACCAAATTCAATTCCGTCAGCAACACATCACCTTAGCAATCCTTACGCAACAGAAGGGGGGGGGGGGGGGGGTTATCGAGATCTACCCGAGCTCAAACTCCCCTCTTGTCCTGCAACGGGAGGGAGCTCCAGGCTCGAGGATCTTTTGAGCTCGGGGCTCTCTCCCGGGACAGTATGCCAAACTAGCTTATTACCAATCATCAGCTAAGTGTGAACTCTTGAAACACCACTATAATCGATCCATGTACTATAACATTTAGGAAAATTTTAAAAGCAACTCATATAAACACCTTAATCATATTATTGTCTTATTAAAGTACATAATTTGATTACTGATGTCCATGTAAACATAGTTAGTGTTGTGCTACCATAACAACAAGCAACATAAATCTGAAACTGTTACACAGGTGAAAGGACAAAAGGCATTATCTGTCTTATTTGGGGTAGGGGCATAGTTTTACTACAAACTCCTATGGTTATATTTCGAAAAAGTGATCAATATAGTCAAAGGTTGAATACAAGCCACTGGTTTCCACCTACAGTAAGATTGATCAATACTGAAATGCAAAATATTAACAGAAATGGTCTTTTTTCCCTACACTCATTTGTTGCTCCAGTGAGGGTGAGCTGATGTTAAGAGTGCCTCTTCCTGAGGGCCCCTGGCTGATGGTGAAGGATGCTGGTATGACTGAAGTTCTCCTGGAGGAGTTTGTCCTGAAGCCTCTCCTGGCCTTGAACTCTATGAGTCCGACAGCAGAGCTCTATCGGCTCAAGAGGAGGATAATGGACAGTCCAGCCAACTGTGAGTCACGTGAATCAACACGACTCATGTCTAACACATGTTTTCCAGTTCTAGACCACTAATTGAGTTAATCAAGACCTCTGGGAATTTCCTACTTTTGATGCATTTTCCATTCACGAGACTGAAATGACAGTTTAATGAGAACACATTTTTTGAAAAGTGAAAGATCTGCCATTGTTTACTTGCACATCCTTCCAAAAAATGTTCTTCTGTGTTCAGCTGAAGAAAGGAAGTGTTAGAGCAGGGGTGTCTGTTCCTGGAGATCTACCTTCCTGCAGAGTTCAGTTGCAAAACATATCCAACACACCTGCCTGTAATTATCAAGTGCTGTTCAGGTCCTACTTAATTAGTTCAGGTGTGCTTGATCATGGCTGGAGCTCAACTCTGTAGTAAAGTAGATCTCCAGGAAAAGGGTTGAGCACCCCTGTCATAAGCTGTGTTCACACCAGACACCGCACGCTATTCGGACGTAAATAGACATGTGGACATTTTGAGTTGACTCGCTTCATTCGCGCATTAAATCCGCTTCATTTGCATGTCAAATTCACTGAGCAATAGATGCTAATTTGCATCATGGCCAGGGCTTCTGTCTGCCTGGTGACTGTAGCTTTGTTGCTAAATGGCTAACATGAATTTTATTGAGCGAATAGCTGTGTTTATGTGCTTTATGAAGGATGAAAAACAGTGTCGATCCATTTGGAGCCGTGTCTGAATCCACTAGATCCTTTCAGAGGTGTACCCAGCTCTGTGAGTTCATCAACTCCTCCAGAAACTGGATGATTGAAGCTTTCAGCGGTGCTTCCAAGCCCAGTTTGATCAAAGCAAGAGATAGCTCCTGATTGGTGAACGCAGCGAGAATGTCCACTGAAGTTCAGATTTTCCAACTTGAGTGATTCAATTCAATTGTGCAAAATGCTCAATTCGCGTTGCTTTATTCGTGTGAATCGCGTCATTCGCGCTGCCTCATTCACCCATATCGCGCTGCAGGATGTCTATTTGCGTCTTTGCATTGACTTAAGATGTAAATCACTCGCGCTTGACTCTTCTTCCAAGTCTGGTGTGAACACAGCATTAGAGGTTTACAACTTTTACAACTGACAGAATCAGAGCCTGCTTCACTTCTTCAGCAGTGCACAATGGACCGGCAGCTTACACTGATCAATTTATCTGATAAATCTATTCTGTCTGTTTGTCTGTCTACCTACCTACCTGTCCATCCATCTATCTATCCATCAATCTATCCATCCATCCATCCATATATCTTCCTGCCTGCCTACCCTGCCCTACCCTGCTCGCCTGCCTGCCTGCCTGCCTGCCTGCCTGCCTGCCTGTCTCTATAAATAAATACACTTTTTTAAAAAACTTTTTTACATCATTCATCTGCACCAAGGGTCACGGCAACTTCATCCTTTGCCATTTCGTTGACCTGCAAGTCTTTATTTTACAAATTGTTTTGATCCTAAAGAACTGTATGCTTCTCAAGCTCTATAAAGCGTGCCCTTCTTGACTTTTAAGGTGCACTCAGTCAGAAGACAATCGTCTTTGATATCGTGTCATTTTTTTTTTTTTGATTGTCAGGATGATGCAGGCGGGCTATAATTATAGTAATATTTATTGAACATTTTGAGGGATGTAAACAAAAACAACAGTCCTAACGTATTTCCTGTTTTACATTTTTAATTTCCATAGTTTTCGAGAATCCAAAAAAGTCCAAATATTGCTAAATAATCATATGGCAGGTGTTTTAATGTAAAGTTGGGATTGAATTGCCTCGTGTTACTGTTATGAAATAATTTGACAACAAGCAGAAAATTTTCATGGACCAATACCATGACCACATTAAAATGGTCTATACAATACAGTTATAATGATATTTTTACATGCAACTTAAGCAAAATTAATACAAAAATTGTTTTGAATTGGGTTTTGTAGTTGGGCCCAAATAATTATTTGTTGCATTTTTTAATAATTTAAGTTCATTTAATTAAATATATATACAAATCAGTGGATATTGTCGATGCATTTATTGGGTAAAATTGCTACTTTTTACTGTCGTTCAATGCTGTTTTTGGTCATTTTCAATGGATTGTCACTTTAATTGAGTGTGAGTATTGCTGCAAAAATAGAATCAGCTGCAAAACTATCTCAATATTGCTGCTTCAGCGACGCTCATGCTCTGCACTGATACGCTACTTCTAATCTGTTAACTGGATGCCGAAAAAGATGTGCTGCTCAAGCTCTGCTCGCGCTTATGGTCTGAAACAGGCCAAAGATAAAAAGTAAAATCTCAACTTACGTATCATGCTGACATTAAGGAATATTGTCATGAAGAAAAAGGAATGAATCTAACCCAGTCTCATTAAAGATACGTGCCCAGGGCTACATTTTGTGGAACTGTAAAATACGTGGCTGAGGTGACGTCTGCTTGCATTTATCCACAAATCCACTAGGGCCCACTGTGTACATTTTAGACAATCTCAAATGTGTCACTGGGCCATGTTTTCGTACACATACTATTTGCAAGTTCTTCTTGTAAAAAATGTCTTTGGACGGTGGAAGGAAACCGGGGATCCTGGAGGAAACATGTAAACTTCCCCCTGAAACGTCAACTAGCCTGGTAAAGACTTAAACCAGTGACATTCTTGCTGTGAGGCAACAGTGCTAACCACTGGGCCTCTGTGCTGGCCTATCTAGGAAAAAGGAGGAGTAGGGGTGCAAGGGGGGATTTTTCAAGACGAAGATAACTAAGTTAAGAAACTCTAGTTGTTTATGGTGTGTTAGAAATCAACTGATTGGTAAATCTGGTGTTAGCTAATGTGGGACCAGCTGTGGTCAATCATAAGCACGTGATCCTCTCGAAATTAGTATAAATAAACTTCACAAAAAGAATAATATGTCACAGCCACATGCTTTTACCATGATATCAAACAGTATTTTGGGGGAGTTTGTTTTACCTGGTTGCTGGATCTGTCCTTTGCCATACAAGGAAAGCTACCAAGCAAACTGATCACACCTGGAAAAAATCCATTCAGAAGTAAGTAGTGGTGCGAAAAGGAACAGAAGTTGTCGGTGATGTAATACCAACTCATATTGTTTGTTTTATGGCCCTTATTGGTGTTTTCCAGAAATGTAGCCTTGGGCTTGTATACCCCAATGAGCTTGTGTTGCATCAATCTATACTAATAAACGACTGATATTCAAGTAATATGATCTTCTCAGAATTGAGAAATGTTTTCTTCATGTTTATTTATATCTGTCATTGTATCTTTCTTTGGCTCTCGGCGATGGCAGTCACACTTTTTCCCTCTCCGCCCCATATCTGTCCTTGCTAGCTCCTCTTGTCTTCGTCTTTTTCTATCTCTGAGGCTCTCCGTGCTCTGCTGTCCAAGCGAATTGGAGAAAACAACTTCTCCCAGATAGCAAGATAAGGGGACGCTCTGAAATTCCTGCTCCCTGTCAAGGACACCTATTGGACTCTACAGGCTTACACACACACACATACACAGCTACAGATAAACACTCACTACCTAGCCCCTCATCCCACACCTTTGCGTGCTTTCACCTACTGGAGGGGGTAGGCGGGTCTGCGACCAGCGCCCCATGGCTGCAGGACCAGATGACTGCCCGCCCTCAACGCTCTATATCCACACCCCTTGTTCCCATCCCCTATGGCAATGTTGTGTCATATCTTTGTGTTTATTTATGAATTGCTGGGCTTTTTTCACCCTGGTCTCACATTGCCCTAATTCAATGTGAGTTGGTTTAATTTTCACTATACGAAAGTGTATGTGACAAATAAAGGCTTGATTTGATTTGTATTTTCTCTGTGCAGATCAGGCATTTCTAGTGGCAGATATCTATTTGGTGTCATTTGATGGACATCTGTTCCAGCTCCCTGCTGCCTGTGACTTCATCCTAGCAGCTGATGTCACGAAGAACACCTTCAGCATCGCTCTCAAATCAGGCAGATTCAAACGTCGCTCGCTTGTGATGCAAATGCAAAACACAACGATTGCAATCCACGCAAATGGAGAGGTGCATGTTGTTTTGTTAATGTTTAGTAATGCTTCCATGGCTTATTTCAGATCTAATTGATCTAACCTGGTCAGTACCTGGATGGGAGACCACATGGGAAAAGCTAGGTTGCTGCTGGAAGTAGTGTTAGTGAGACCAGCAGGGGGTGCTAAAACTGTGGTCTGTGTGGGTCCTAATGCCCCAGTATAGTGAAGGGGACACCAGGCTGTCAGTGAGCACTGTTGTTAAAAATCTCAAGGTTGTCTTTCGAAAAAAGTGTAAGGGTAAGTGTACAATGTAGGTCAAATTTGTCCACTAGCCTCTGTCCTTCATGGCTTCATAACCACCCCATATCATAATTTGCTTCATCACTCTGTCTCCTCTCCACCAATCAGCTTGTGTTTGGTGTGCGGACTGGTGCTATATGGCTGCCTTGATGTCATCCTGGTTGATGCTGCACACTGGTGGTGGATGAGGAGATCCCCCCCCCTATCACCCCCCCAGATAATTGCTATATAAGTGTAAGGAATTATTATTATTTTTATTATTAAAACCTTGTCAATTTTAGGTTGAAGTTAATTGCCACGTCACACACGTTCCATACACTAACCCTGAAGTGGCTGTCAGAAAAGACGTGAACTTCATTGAGGTGTCCAATGGGAGAGGACTTTGGGTATCATGTGACCATCATCTGGAGGTTTGCAGTGTGATTCTAGATGGATGGCTTCATGGTAAGATCATCAACTTTTTAGACTACTTTTTCAATCATATTCATATGCACTAGCAGGTGCATGATAAAGCATGTAAAATGGCTGTCTGTATATTTGATTAGGCTGCTTAATGAAGCACTTGTTTTAAATGCACTGTAACCTACATATACATTTTAATTAGCCATAAAAATAATATAATTGAAATAAAATAAAGAAAGAATTAAGAAAAAAATTGGAAATGTGAACGAAGAAAATCTGGAAAGAATTAATATAATACAATAAGGGATGCATGTGTCAGTCTTGCAATCACTGAAATAAAGTAATAGACTTTTAAAACTAAATTAAATATTTAGATTTTCAAGACACTCCATGTGTACTTTCGGCTGTTCCCTTCAGGGGTCACCAGAGTGAATAATCTGCCTCAATGTATCCCTATCCTTCGCATCCTCTACTTTCACTAACTTCATGTCCTCATTTATTCATTCATTTTCTTGTCGGCTTAGTCCCTTTATTAATATGGGGTCGCCACATCGGAATTAACCGCCAAATTATCCAGCATATGTTTTTACACAGCGGATGCCCTTCCAGCCACAACCCATCACTGGGAAACCCATACATACGCACACATACATACACTATGGACAATTTAGCCTACCCAATTCACCTGTACCGCAAGACTTTGGACTGTGGGGAAAACCGCAGCACCCGGAGGAAACCCACGCAAATGCAACGAGAACATGCGAACACAGAAATGCAACTGTCACTACCAACTGTGCCACTGCGTCGCCATGTCCTGATTAATCACATCCATACATCTCCTCTTTGGTCTTTCTCTTTGCCTCCTGCGTAGCAGCTCCATTCCCAACGTTCTTTTACAATATTTTATCCATCCATCCAACCAACCATCCATCCCACTATATTCACTATCTTTGTACATGTCCAAATTATCTCAGCCTTGCCTCAGAACTTTCCTCTCGAAATGTCCAATGTGATCTGTCCATCTAATGTGCTTGTTCCTAAACTTGTACAATCTCATCACTCTCAAAGAAATCCAATATCTTCATATCCGTTACCTTCAACTCCACCACAGTCTCTAAACTATGCAACATAGCTGGTCTAACCACTGTCTTGCACAACTTCCCCTTGGCAACAAGTACTAATTTGTTATTACCTGTTGGCCGTCAGCTAGCTCTCTGCAACTATCACATGGTTGCCCGCTGCAGCTAAGCAGGGCTGCGCCTGGTCAGTACCTGGATGGGAGATCAAATGAGAAAGCTAGGTTGCTGCCAGAAGTGGTGTTAGTGAGACCAGCAGAAGGCGCTCAACCTGTGGTCTGTGTGGGTCCTAATCCCCCTGTATAGTGAAGGGGACTCTATACTGCTCTGTGAGATTAGACGTTAAACCGAGGTCCTGACTTTTTGTGGTCGTAAAAAATCCCAGGATGTCCTGTGAAAAAGAGTAGGGGTTTAACCCCGGCATCCTGGCCAAAATTTGCCCACCGGCCTCTGTCCATCATGGCCTCCTAACTATCCCCATATGATAATTGGCTTCATCATTCTCCTCTCCACAAATCAGTTGTAGTGCAGTCTGGTGCAATGTGGCTGCTATCGTGTCATCCAGGTGGATACTGCACACTGGTGGTGGATGATGAGATTTCCCAAAAATGTGTAAAGCACTTTGAGTGTCCTGAAAAGCGCTCAATAAATGTAAGGAATTATTATTATTTATTATTACTGGTATCCTTTTGTCACACATTACTCCTGACACTTTTCTCCATCCATTCCAACCTGCCTGCATTCTCTTCTCTTCTTTTACCAACTCTCCATTTCTCCATGTCATCTGCAAACATCATTGTCCAAGGGGATTCCTGTCTGACCTCCTCTGTCACCTGGTTCATCACCATACCAAACAAGAAGGGACTCAGAGCTGCACCCTGGTGCATTCCCACCTCCACTTTAAACTCCTCTATCTGCCCTAATGTACACCTCACCATCTTTATGCATCTCTCATACATATCCTACACCACACTGACATGCTTTTTTGCAAACAAGAAGGGACTCAGAGCGCGCCCTGGAGCATTCCCACCTCCACTTTAAACTCCTCTATCTGCCTTAATGCACACCTAACCATTCTTATGCTACTCTCATACATATCCTACACCACACTGACATGCTTTTTTGCAACTCCTGACCTTTACCGCAACAATACCACAGTTCTTCTCTTGGCACCCTGGCAAATGCTTTCTCCATGTTTACAAAAACACAACGCAGCTCCTTCTGGCCATCTCTCTGTCAGCATTCCCATGGTGAAAATTGCATCTGTCGTGCTCTTTCTAGGCATGAAGCCATTCTGCTGCTCACAAATATTTACTTCTTTCAGTAACCTAGCCTCTACAACTCTTCCCCAAACTTTCATTGTATAACTCATCAACTTTATCCCTATGTAGTTGCTGCAACTCTGCACATCACCCTTGTTCTTAAAAATCTTAAAGGCACCAGTACATGTCTCCTACATTCCTCAGTCATCTTCTCACTCTCTAAAACTAGTCTCAAACTCGATTCCTGGAGGGCCGCAGCTCCGCACAGTTTGGCTCCAACCCTAATCAAACACAGCTGATCCAACTAATCAAGGTGTTCAAAAGAGTCTTTTGCCCTACAGGAATCCAGCTTGAGACCTATGCTCTAAAACCTTGAGCAATTTTTTCAGAAAGTCTCCTGATTTCTCTCCTAGACACTTCCATACCTCCACTGGTAAAGTATATCATTAGAAGCTCCTTTCCACTTTTCTTCCTCTTTAAAGCCCAAAGTACTCCTTCCATCTTCTATAGCCTGCTTAAAAAATACAAAAACAAAAACTGCATAGATAGTTTTATCTGCATAGAACCTAATCTTTATTATACAACAACTTTAATATCGAAATTGTTATAAAACACATATAAATGGATATCTGAATCAGATTACAATCTTTAGAGTAGATGTGAAAAGATCTGTGATAGGATTCAAATTAAACATAGCCACTGTTGTATATATACACTACCTGGCAAAAGTCTTGTCGTTGATCCCAGTTGTAAGAGCAACAAATAATAACTTGACTTGTAGTTGATCATTTGGAAAAGCGGCAGAAGGTAGATTTTTTTGATGACTCATCTGTTGAGCTGCATCCTAATCATCACAAATACTGCAGAAGACCTACTGGAACCCGCATGGACCCGATATTCTAATGGAACTCAGTCAAGTTTGGTGAAGGTAAAATCATGGTTTGGGGTTACATTCAGTATGGGAGCGTGCGAGAGATCTGCAGAGTGGACGGCAACATTAACAGCCTGAGGTATCAAGACATTTGTGCTGCCCGTTACATTACAAAGCACAGGAGAGGGCAAATTCTTCAGCAGGATAGCGTACTCATACGTCAGCCTCCACATCAAAGTTTCTGAAAGCAAAGAAGGTCAAGGTGCTCCGGGATTGGCCAGTCCAGTCACCAGACATGAAATTTATTGAGCATGTCTGGGGTACGATAAAAGAGGCATTGAAGATGAATCCAAAGAATCTTGATGAACTCTGGGAGTCCTGCAAGAACGCTTTGCCATTTGACAATCTTTGCTATTCTAGATGACCTTATTAATGTTATTTGAGTCATTGTAGAGATGTATGGATGCAGTTCTCCAAGCTCAAGAGAGTCTTGAGGCCCGAAAAAAAGACTTTATGTCAAAAACTCCACAATAATTTCAGACTTCCTCATCTGATGTGGAGAGACCAGCTTGTCTGAGCGTAGTCTTTAAGAGGTCAAGTCTGGCCTTGGTTTTCTGCAGTTTGGTCAGAGTCAGTTGTTCCTCTGCCAGATGAAGTCTCTTTTTAATCATTGGATGCATCACTAATAAATATTTTAAAAACAAAAATATAAATTTTTTTATAAAACCATATTTTCCAATGTGATGAATATAAATAAATAAATAAATAAATATATATATATATATATATATATATATATATATATATATATATATATATATATATATATATATATATATATATATATATATATATAAATCAATTAGTCACAGAATAAAATGTATTGTTTTTAGTAAATTTTGACAGCTGTTTGGGGGATTATTTTATGAGGCCAAACTCTTTCTACTTTGCTGGAGGCCTATACTAAAAGGCTGAATACGTTAAAGCCTACCTTATCACTGTAGCCTGATTGTTGAACAAATACAATTAAAACCTTATGAATAAATATGGGCAAAGCAGTGGCGCAGTAGGTAGTGCTGTTGCCTAACAGCAAGAAGGTCGCTGGGTTAATCCTTGGCTCAGTTGACGTTTCGGTGTGGAGTTTGCATGTTCTCCCTGCGTTCGCGTGGGTTTCCTCCGGGTGCTCCGATTTCCCCCACAGTCCAAAGACATGCGGTACAGGTGAATTGGGTAGGCTAAATTGTCCGTAGTGTATGAGTGTGTTTGTGAATGTGTGTGTGGATGTTTTCCAGAGATGAGTTGCGGCTGGAGGTGCATCCGCTGCATAAAAATGTGCTGGATAAGTTGGCGGTTCATTTCGCTGTGGGGAACCCGGATTATTTAAGGGACAAAGCCGAAAAGAAAATGAATGAATGAATGAATAAATATGATAAGTTGTAAGATACTGCATGATCCAATTATAAACAGAAATAGTATTGCTTGATACATTTTCAATGTTTTCATTACATTTCAGGCAAATCCACGTTGAATACACCCTTCTAATGGGATCAGTTTAATCCAGATTTTTTGGATCAAAGTGATTCAAATCATGAAAAAAAAAGGTCTGAAAAACCCAAACTGAAGGTTTGATCCGGAAAACGTGATCTAATCCAATTAGGTAATCTGTTTTTTCTTTTGAAAAACCCATTTTCAAGATTTGATCCAATCCATTATCCAAAATCCTAGTGGATTTCTTTTGAAAAACTGGGCCCAGGGATCGCAAATCAATAGAACCAGTAACTATAGGCTACCATAGTAACTATGTAGTACATAGTAACTATAAAAGACTATTTTCTTTTCAGTAGGTTATGGATAAAATATGGTCATTCTTAGGTTTAATAAAAATACATCAATTTTTGGAAATCACCAGGCGACCCCCACCCCCACCCCCCTTCATTGTCCCACCACCACTCGGGGGGTCCTGACCCCCACTTTGAGAACCACTGATCTAAGCAAAAAAATAACCTTTCTGTCCTAATTAAATAATTTAAAATCAAGGCATGATCATATTTTATTTTGGTAAAATAAGTGTAATCTAGAGGGGTTTGCCTTTCATATAAGCCACTTCTGATACCAAATGATCACCTAGAAATCAAGTTATTTGTTGCTCCTACCAGTTCTACCAGTTCTTTTGTCAGGTAGTGTATATACACAGTTGTATATTTTCCCCACTATTTCTGTTTAACGATTTTTTAAAACACATTTCAAAACATAATTGTTTTATTAACTAGTTTCTAGTAACTCTAATTATTATATTTTTTATCTTGGTGATGATGACAGTATATATTATTTTACTCAATATTTTTCAAGACGCTGAACACTAGCCTCAAACATTTGCATTATATATATATATATATATATATATATATATATATATATATATAAATATATATATATATATATATATATATATATATATATATATATATATATATATATATATATATATACACTAAAGTTTATTATAATATACAAACATATTCATATTTTGTCAGTAGCCTGTTGTTGCTGGTCTGAGTACACCATTTGCAGTGCTTCATGCTTTTTTAAATCAGACATTAAAATGATTTCACTCAACTCTGAAATGGCTGGTTTAGTTCAAGGTCTAGCACTACACCCTTTTTGTGGTTATGGAAAAGAAAAATCAATGTTCTTTTAAGTCAATGAAAGACTCTGCTTCCACCAAGGCTTCTTAAAATGTCAGTGCTCACTGTTGTATTGTTAATATGCTGTAACGTGGGTTTAATGGGGCTTAAAACCACTGCTGCGCACAAGAGTTCAAGCAGCTCTTTGTGGTGAGTCATTCTAATATACGTCATGAATGAATGCTTTATTCAGGTGTGTCCAGCGGTCTTTTAGGAACCAATGATAATGAAGGCTCTAATGAACAACTTCTGCCGGATGGATCTCACACAAGCGGTCTGCTGCAGTTTGCTCACAGCTGGCAGGTACGTAGAGGATTAAATACCTGCTTAGCATATGGTTAAACCCCATGGATTAAGATTGGGATGTTATTACAGTGAAAACGTACGTGTAAACGCAGATCTCCACAATGATGGCCAATATGCATAAATTAAACAATGCACTCACTCTACCCCTGTTTTTTAAGTGATGTAATATAATCTTTTTTGATTCATTGTTGTAATTATCATCAAATTGACTTTGTGTGCAGTTTAAATGCTATATAGATACCAGTTGATAATTTGGTTCTGAATTTTCTAAATTTTACACTTCCATTGTAATAAACTGATTGGGTTGCTCACAGTATTAGTTAGGTTAATGAGTAAGGCTAGTGTCGAGGATGTAATCATATAAGTATATAAATCACAGATGCTCTTCAATATTATAAACGCATTTAACAAAATTATAAAGTAGTCATTAAAGTTGAACCATAGCAAAAGATGCAACTTGATTTTTAATCATGAATTAGAAAAGATTCATCTTAATGTCTTTAAACGTTAACGATGCTCTTAAAAATGATTGTATTGACCCTTTTACTGAAAACTTTTATTGATAAATTCAGTTCGTTCTGAAAAGAAAATGGACCAGAAAAGTATTCATGACTCAGTTATAATGATCTCATGACAATCATGTTTATGACAGATTTATGATTTATGAATTTTATGATAATGTCAAGTTTTCATGACAAAGCCAAAGAAAGGTTATGATGTAATTGGGTGTCAAGTCGTCATAACAGAGACATCTCAATGAATGTCATCCTTGCATTTAAAAATGACATAACTTGGTGACAAACCATTTGTCATGAGCTTGCATAAAAGAGACACTGCAGCACTGCTGAAGATTGTGGCTGTTTACAGCGGATGGCTTACAAATATGAAGTCGTTGCTAAATTGTTAGCGCTGCCAAACAGCATTTTTCTGTTGTTAACATCCTTGTTTACTTCCTTGCTACAATATACCATTAACGTTAGAAACTGTGCATGTAATAGATCAATTTTAAGAAGTAAATATGCTTACAGGTTGTGGATCACAATCCACAGCTTCTGCTATTATGGTTGGAGCTGCTCCTTCTTTGACGAGATTTTAGCTGAAGCCAGCACTGAGATTCTGGAAGCTGTCCTTTGTCAAATGCTAGAGCTATCTTTTTTATAATTCTCTGGTTTTGGCTGGGCTCCCTGTCTGACTAGCTAAGACCAGGCTGGAAATGGCTGGAAACCAGCCTGGAAATGGCCAAAACCCCCTCTAAAACCAGCCTGGTCGACCAGCTAAAATCTGCCAACCAGCCTAGGCTGGTTTAAGCTGTTTTTTTTTTTCAGTAGGGATTACAGCAACTCTGGCCACGCCCCTTTACTACACAGAGTGTATGCGCATAACCTAAAGGGTTTATGACCTCTCTAGCCTAATGGTATAGAGTGGAGGAACTATGACGTCACTTTGTAGGCTAATCGGCTGCTAGCATAAAACTGGTTCCCTCGTGAAAATCCCTATGGGATTTTCCCATAGGCTTTTCGAAGATTGCAAATAATAAGCTCTGTGTTCAAACACTGTTCATGACACTTACACGTTTTGTCCAGCCGGATAATCCTCACACGAAAGTACAACCTTGAACACTTTTGGATCTTAAATGCAAACGCAAGAATTGAAAAGCTAACATTAGGCTACAAACAGACTACAGTGCCCTCGGGGCGCTCGCCTGTGACGTCAGCACCACCCTGCTACAGGCAACTTTTCGAGCTTATTTTTAGAAATAATGTCCATGACAAAGAGCTAATCTCTATGTTTATTACATTATAATCCACGGTATATGTTATAAACAAATGAATACGCAAAAACACATAGACCTACGTGCCTTTTGGATCGTTTTTACGTGGGAAATACATGTTTTGCTTTACGGTTGTTCTAAAAGTTTTAAAACTGTGTATAAATCTGCCTACATAGTATTATCATAAGACATATTTAAATTAGTGTATCGCTGGCGTGCACACAGCCTGCTTACCTCAACAGACGAAAGAAATGAGGCGTGAGGAGGAACAGGTCCATCAAATGCCTAAGTTCTGTCATGGACATAGAGCAACATTCAATATTCCTTTTTTGTCACGAAATACACTGAAAAGCAGCCCATACAGTCACATATGCTGTACATTTTACGGAGGAGTGTAAATATTGCTGTTATGACAGAGTTAAATGTGTTCAGATGTAGAAGAAAAACCCGACGAAAAATCACTTGATCACATTAAAATGACAGTTAACATGGATGTAATTTAACACATTTATTCATGCGTTTGCATTACTGAGAGCAGGAGAGAGAGGCTGCACCAGTAAGCAGTATCTTCATAATATTGTTTATTAAAATAAATGATCAACAAATGAATCTGTCTCAGCAGCCTTTACAAGTGAAGGAATTATCTACACACAATCTGAATTCCCAATTAGAAAAACACTACAAACTATAAAATACTATTCATGAAAATACCTAAATAACAGACAAATCCAAATGTCCATCACGAGCGAGCTGCGCTCCAGACCAGATCAGCTCGATGACGTATAATGTCTCCGGCACCGCCTGTAGTCCCATTTAGCAACTTGATAGCAACCGTCTTTTTATAGAAGCATTACCGATTTAAAAATTCGAGAGTGTGCTGTAACTGATGTGTTTTATGTCGTAGAACAAAACGTGAAAGTATTTTGAGTTTGTGTTTGCCACGAATCTTATTTAAGCAATTTTACTGAAACCCCATTAAAAAACCCATTGACTTTGGGACGAGGGAACCGGAACTGCTAAAATGCTAACTCGCTTCCGGGTTTTTGCATACAAATTGACGTCATAGTTCCTCCACTCTTTTGTTTTGTAGTGCCCAAACTTCATTTGCTGTAGGCTTGGCTAAGCTAACTCTGTAAAAGCCAATGTCTCCATTTGCATTGAACTTTGAGCGTCTTACATTCAGAGATGTTGTTTTTGTTCGCACAGCTATGTTACACATCAATTAAAGTTTAATATATGATATCATTGTGGACCACCCCTTTAACCAAGCATTAACATGCTTTTTTTTTTCCATTGTTAATTCGAAATGTAGAACAGAAGTAGTCTAAAATAAAGAGTTCAATAAATAACTACAGTATTTCATTTAAATTTGCATTTTATTTGTTGTACAATTGCCTATTTCTATAATATCTTTATGTGGACATAGAAGAGTGCTTAAATAAGTCTAAATTTTAAACATTGCATTGAATAGCCTGTGTGAGTCTAATGTAATATCGTATGCTCTTTGCTTTATGTAGGTGGATTCGGAATGTGTCAGCAGGAAAGCTGACGTCTGTCAGAATGCCACCGCTGACTCCCTGTCGTGCACGTTTCTGTTCTCCTCCACAAATTCTCCTCTGAGCCCCTGTTTCAGAGTGGTAACTACTGTACTCTTTTCCCTCTCACTCAGCAACATGTGCTAACTATTACAAGGCAGTGCATATAAAGATCCCTTTGATTAGGTTGATCAAAAGAAGTCCACTCCTTGGGGGAAGTGAGGAAATGAAAAAAAAAAAAAGAATGAAAGAATGAAATAGTAAACAACAAAATTAACTTCAGATGAAGAATTGTCTGTGTCACACTCTGTGTTTTCATTATTTCACTGTGTTTATGAGCATTCATTAATCGGATGAAGTGTTTTCTGACTTTTTATTTTTAAAGGTGGACCCTGTGCAGTTTGCGATGGAGTGTGAAATTTTGGAGTGTGTACGTGATGAGCGTGCAGATGTTCCCAAACCAGCTTACTGCTCACTGGCCTCTGCTTATATCCATGTATGCCATAGAAACTATGTTCCACTGGAGCTGCCAGTGCAATGCGGTCAGTATCTCTCACTCCTAAGAAAAATCTATAACCATAATTTAAAGGGGACATACTATGCATAATTTTTACAAGATAAAGTAAATCAAGTCTCTGATGTCACTAGAGTGTGTATGCGAAGTTTCAGCTCAAAATACCCCACAAATAATGTTTTATAACTCTTTGAAATTGCATATTTTAGGCTTTGGTTGAAATTGTGTAGTTTTGGTGGCTGTCGCTTTCGATTTAAATGAGATTGTGCTCCCTTTAAAAGAGGGCGGAGCTACAAATGCCTATGTGTCAGCATAATGGAAGACTCAAAAGGTGCGTTCGACTTGATCCACGGCTGCAGCCGATGATTAATAAGATTAGCCGAGCGCAGGCAGGGGCGGAGCCATCAAGCCGGATACTTCAGGGCTCAAAGTTGCAGCAGTCATGATGACTGATCCCATAGCGTCAACAAAAGATTTACAGTACAAATAAAGCAGAATACAGTACAAACTATAGTTCATTTTTAAACAATAAGGGAATTGTGAATTGAATATATATATATATATATATATATATATATATATATATATATATATATATATATATATATATATATATATATATATATAACAAACGCATAAGATAAATAAGGAAGAGAAATGCTTGGTTTGCTAATTATCTGTCCAACAGAACACCGTGGGTCCATATGGCCGGTTTGACTTCTTTATCTTTAGAGATTTCCAAAGGAGTGCCGCAGAGATCGGTATTAGGCTCTATATTATTTTCTATCTACATTAATAACTTGTGTGACAACCTTCCAAATGCCATTTATCATCTGTATGCTGATGATAGAGTGATTTATTGTTGCTCTCCTTCACTTGTTCAGGCCATACAGTCTTTACAGTCTGCTTTTAATATTGTTCAGTCTTGTTTTCAGGACCTGAGATTGGTTTTAAATGTAGATAAATCTAAATTAATGATTTCCACAAATTGTTCCACCTCTGTGCAAAACCAACCATTATTTGTCACTGCCCAAGGTGAACAAATAAATGTAGTGTCCAGCTATAAGTACTTTCCTTCAAAGCACACATAGCAAATTTGGTTCGAAAATTGAGTTTTGCTATTAAAATGCATCCTGCTTTTCTCTTAAACCTCGTAAATATTTGGTATCTGCAACATTTTTATCATTAAGTGACTGTGGTGATGTTTTATATATGAATGCTTCAACCAAATGTCTTCAGCCTCTATCACAGTGCTCTGAGTCTGTCAGAGACTAAGGGCCTACTCACACTATGCCATCCGTACCGTGCCCAGGCCCGTTTCCCAGATCGTTTGAGAAGTGCGAGTACGCTGAATCGGGCTCAAGCATGGTTCACTTGGCCGGCCCTGGCCCGGTTGGAAGAGGTGGGCCTGAGCGCGGTTCACTTGGGCTTTGGCGCGGTACGTTTGTAGTGTGAGTGCAAAACGTGCCAAAGCCAGAAACTGAAAGCGAGACGTGACTTTAAAGGGGCTGTTTCATATGGATTTACTAATCATTCTTACTGTTCAATGAACGCAAACTGCCGTAGTTTATTAAATACGCAAACTCCTCACTGCACGACAGCTGCACGGCTTCAGCAGATCCCCTCATTCCTGCAGCACGAGGGCTTTATGATTGTTTATGAGTGCCAAAAGTGGCGGATCTGTTCGGCGAAATATCTGACTGCGTGTCACCGCATCCCTAAGGACTGTTTGGCGAAATAATTGACTGCATGTCACTGCATAACAAACCGACTGAAACGATATAACTAGAGAAATCTCCACTGTGCTGCTGAGAGAGCGCTTCTCACTGAACAGCGCAGCATCGATGACGTAAGCATGCCCAGGGCCGATTGTGGTGTGAGTGCGGGCCGTCGGGGGAGACGGGAGGGGGGACAAGCGTGCTTTGGCCCAGTTCGAGGCAACTGTACCTAGTGTAAGTACGGCCTAACTCACCATTGTGAACTGTATGCCAAAGCTGAGTGGCCTTCTCTGAATGTAAAATGGTTCACCCACTGGATGACTCTAGTCTACAAGGCTCCTCTGGGTCTGGTGCTTTTATACCTAAGTTCCCTTTTTCATAAAGCCAGAATGCCCTACGTTCAAGTGAATCTTGAAAAAAGGTCTGTAAAAGGACCTTATGAAACTGAAAATAGTCTCATCAATCTTTCATCTGAAGATTTTAGTGGCTAAAAAAGCGAAAATAGTTTTAAAACCCAAGACAGAGAAGGCATAAAAGCCAATTGTTTATTTTAAAATTTGTGAGATGGAATTTGAACAATAATAAACGTGAAACACACGTGGTTGTTGTCATGCGGTAAACTCAGCCAATCGTGTAATATCGATGTCGTCATCGCAACTCCTGCAGTCGCTTTTCAGATGCTGCTCCGGCTGAATCCTTCGTCTGATCTTGGAGCGCTGTCGCGGTACTTTAATTCCACATGTGAAAGTCACGTGGCGTCTCCGCGGCATTAAGCAGGAAAAAATTCTTAACCAGCATGCACCGCTTTAAGTGACATTTCGATTGGCCTGCGCAACGCTGCATGAAGTTGAACGCATCTAAAAACAAACACTAGAGTTTGAGCATGCGAAATTCTGTGGTACGGCTCTGCAAAAAGGGGCGGGATTGAACAAGATCATTAAACATTTAAAAAGTGAGTGATTGCTCCATGATTTAAAGTTCTGTCCAGAGAGGTCATGTTTTGATCTGCGATTGGTCTCACGCAGTCAAGTGATGCGATTAAGCAGTCCACCAAGCTTGAACTTTGCACTGCAGCGACCCGCAAAGCTTGACGCATGACCTTGCATTTCCGGTCTGACGCATTCGCATGCGTATGAATGGAAGTCTATGAGGAGAAAAGTCAAGTGTGACTGCAGGTTTAGTCCTGTGCTAATGAGAAAGAGATCATTACTAATGGGCGGGGCTTTTCCCCTCTGATGACACCTGCAAAGGGAGAATGTCAATCAGAGTGTTTCTGCAGACCATTTTTATAGTGTGATTATAAACAATAAAATGAACACATTTTTACCATTAGAAGCTGCTTCGATTCACAGAATCTGTTTAAACCTCTCATAAAAGTAATTTTTGCATAATAGATCCCCTGGACCTGGAATAGTTGGCGGTTCATTCAGCTGTGGTGGTGACCTTGATGAATAAGGGAATCAGCCGAAGGAAAATGAATGAGTAAATGAATATAGTATATGTTTAAAAATCTGCTCTTTAACTCCTGATAGAACAACTTTAAATAGGACTAAGCAGTGACCTTGAAATGTAGGAAAGTGTAGACCGGTCTTTTATTCTGATCTCTATTGTATAAATTCTGTCTAAGTCCAAAATAATGCTGCATGCTGGTGTTTTTATCAGCTGTGAGAACTCACGAAGAGCTCATAAAATGTGTAAAACAGCACCAGTAAATCCTTCATCACACAAATGAAGATCTGCTGCTAGGAGACGCATTTACGTCTGCACTGAACTGAAAATGGGCAGCAAAGAAACAAACTGATATATTTAGAGCATTCTGTCCTTTGTATGGATGTACCTTATGACATCATTTTATTTTGGAGTGCATGAGACATTTTGTGTTTATTTAGGCGTCTCTGTACATGACATTTACTCAAACCATATTTAACAAAACAATCACACCAGGGTTTGTTTGAATCAAATCAAACCTGCCAAGCGTGAAACAGCAGTTACTATCCCTTCCACAGTTTACATTGTGAGCAAATGGACCACAAACCAAACATATGCTCAGATGACTGTTAAACTGATGAAAATGTATCACTTATGCATGCAATCCTCATTCCCTGAAGGGGAGAACAGAGACATTATGTGGCTGTCGGAGATGCCTGGGGCAATAAGACACATGTGTTGGCCCTATCGGGGAAGCCCTACATATGGATTAAATAACAGTGTTCTGTCAGGGATAGACAAGTGTTTACTCAGAGGAGAAACTCATTTCTGTGGAACAATACACATATGGGATTACCTGAGTAGGGAATTGCACATTAGGGGATCCCCATATGCCTCCAGTCCCTAGCGTAAGGGTTGACCAGTGGGCATATACTAGCATACTGGGCCGAGCATACATATCATCCTGTGTAGACTGCAGCTCTGCAGAAGTTTGGCCAGAGGAGAACTGGTCATGCCCTACTGAGCCTGGTTTCTCAAAATTTGTTTTCCTTCACTTTCGTCAATTGGTGAAGTTTTGTCCTTGCCACAGGCTTGCTTGGTTTGGGTCTTGTGGAGCTATGCATCAATGGATTTGCTCTTCAGTGTTTGGGCTTACAGTATTGACATTTAAATTACACTGAACTAAGCTGAACTTTAACCCTAAAAACTGGACTGACAGTTTCAATTTACTTAAACTTCTATGTTAAGCTGCTTTGACCCAATCTACATTGCATTTTAGAAATAAAGTTGAATTGAAAAAATTGATTGGAACAATGGGGGCACGGGAGGTTCCGATGTGAGTGTCCTCATAAAAACACAGTGTTTACAATTTTAAAACATGTGGCATGGTGCACTGCAGCGTGGTCAGTATGCAATTCCACTTAATATGGAATGGTGCAGCAAGCATGGTGTTGAGCATTGTTTTCTCTGCATTCTCTGTTGTTACGTAATGCACAGGAGGAAATCAGCACCACCCAGAGATCGCAGAATCTCACAAATGTGTTAAGTTTTACCCAACCTGCAGCTCTTTGTCTGTTAGCATTGACATTCGCTATCTAGTGAGACAACCTCTATTTAGTGTTGCAAAATGAATTGGTTGTAACCTTGGACACATTGCCAGGCTAGGGTCTCGGGATAACGTAAGAGTTGCCCGGTCTAAATTTCAGACAAGATTTGCTGATTGAACATGCCACAAGATCCCCAACCCTCTTGATTGAAGCCAACACGGGAGCAGGAGCAGTCTTTAGTGACACTCCTTCTGGCACCTCTCAAAAACCAGATAGTCTTGTTGTGCTTGTCCAGTGCTCTGTCAATTACTGCATCATGGTGAGCAGAGATAGCAGCAACATAGACCTTTAGTTTGGAGGGTGAAAGCCCCCATTCCTACTTATATTAAATGAAGGATAACACGATTCTGATTCTGAGGTCTTCTCTGTAAGAAGCACATCACTTAATGAGCTGGCATAAATGTCCCCTATAGAGTGATAAAGTCTAAGCGATGGTGTCAACTGGAGGTCTGAATTCCTGCTGCTGTACCATGGGAGCCACTGGACCCAACCAGATTTCTAGCAGCACGGGAATAAATTTCCAAATAAAACATGGTAGCGGTCGGAAACTCTGGTGTTTGGTCAGTAACCTTAAATTAAAGGCAGCACTCATGTCTTATCATATAAATATCAAAACTGACATTTAGCCTACAATCCTTGCACAACCCACAGTTTTATCTGTTATCTCTCTCTTTTGGTAGTACCCAATTTAAACGTGGGATTCAATGAGTTGGGTCATGTAGAAAATTATTCTAAGTGGGCAGCAAGTGAAAAAAGGTTGAATATACGGCGGGAGCGGTTGAGTGCGGAATAAAACCTGGCGGGAGCAGAACTAAATAATTAGTCTGTGCAGACCTCTAGCGTCAACCATCATGGGCAGTAGGTTACCTCCATCTTCCTCATTCCATCTAAAACTTAAAAAATGTGGCATGCTGTGGAGCCAGATGGTGCCATGATCTTGAAAAAGGAGGTCCTTCCTCAAGGGAATAAGCCAGGGAGGGGCTGTCACAATGAGTATCCAGAAACCAGGTTCGGGTTGGCCAGTATGGTGCAAACCAGCAAGGCCTGTTCCATGTTCTTCCTGACTTAGCTACTCCCACAATTAACCCTCAGACCTGCTTGAGTGCTAGCTGCAATGGGGGTAGTACCAAAAGGGACTTGTGCATTCTGCATTGGCATTGAAAAAGACATGTCCAAATAATTTGCTCTTTTAGTGGAGCTGCTCACCAGTCACCAAGTCAAAGTCCCAGGGATGATGGAGGCGAAGACCCAGAGACAGCATTGTTGCATCACTGCTATCACTTCTCTTTTGAAATTGTCATAAAACTGAAGCTAAGTGGATCCTTTTTTCTTCTATTAGCACATACATCCAATTGAAATGGTTTCTGGAATGATAAAAAAGTAGGGTGGTGCATGATTTTTGTCTTTTTGGAGCCAATTAGATTGTTGGAAGATGGGCATTGTGTATACAATGGAGGAAGATTTGAATTCCAGTCTGTACTCTGTTGTGGAGGATTACAGTTCACTCCAATCACCATCAGCGCCCTCTAGTGCAGAATCTTTTAAGATGACTTAAAGCGTCACAACACACCAAAACACATTTTTTGAGCTGTTGACAGTCATATATGTGTCCCACACTGTTATAAACACTATTAAGACACATATATTTCACTAAAAAGTGAAAATTGGTTGTTTTTGCGTTATTTCGAGCAAATTCATACTTCCGGTTTGAAACAAATTTTTGGTGCTGCGTCATGGCCATAAGATCTTAGCATGTAGACTGGCTGTCTGTATCTGGGAGTGCCTTATTACGTCTCTGAGTGTGCTGCATTCATTCATGAGTAAGACTTGGTTCAAACCAATCAGTGCACTCTACTGTGTATGCTGTGCAACTTCATTAATATGCATGATAGCTTCAAAGACTGTTTTTTACCTGAAACAGTGTTCAGACGGCAGAGAGACGCCACGTTTGGAGACATGGGTCGTCAGTGTTGCTTTTATAATGTGCTGCAATGAAGGTTTTGTTTTTATTTTCCATCTATGAGAGAGCAACTGGACTCACATGTGGATCAGCGCACGCGACACGCTGCAGAAATACATATGTACGGAACATTTATTTACTCTGTGAAGTTTATTTATAAACTAATTTCAAGAAGATCACGTGCTTATGATTGCTTGCAGCCGGCCCTGCATTATTCAATTTATGATTCACCAATCAGATGATTCCTAAGCCGCCATAAGTACCCCAAGTTCCATATGACAGCCATCTTCGTTTTGAAGAATGCCCCCTTCCACCCCTACTCCTCCTTCTTTCCTAAATGGGTGGCACGGTGGCCCATGGGTTAGCACTGTTGCCTCACAGCAAGAACATCCCTGGTCCTAGTCCTTACCAAGCTAGCTTACCAAGCTAGATATGTAAAAACACCCTGCTGAAAAATGTTTCATGGCCCTTTAAGACACAGGTGTCAAACCTAGGGGGCTGAAGCTCTGCACAGTTTAGTTCCAACCCTAATTAAACACACCTGACCGTACTAAGTCCTTCATTCTTGTTTGAAACCTACAGGTAAGTGTTTGAGCAGGTTTACAGCTAAACAATGCTGGGCCGCGGCCCTTTAGAAAAAAAGTTTGACACTCCTGCCTTAAGATGACGAGTATGAAAAGGTACAAATGAGACGTGCTCTTATAGCCCCGCCCTAAAAGCATTGCATGTGACCAATAGGGAAGAATAGTCATTTCAAGGAAGAAGGGAATGTTATGGTGTTTGATTAAAAATTATGATGGCAAAAATAATTTTGACCAAAAAAGCAAGAATCTCTGAAGTGAGAATCTGAGGACTTTTGCTGTTTAATAATAACACAGAGCCATCATATAGTGTTACATATGCTTTCTAAACAATATTCAGAATTGTTTCTGCTTTCATTTCAGTGTAAGAGTGGCGTCCACTGCAGTGATGCTGGGATTTCAGCCGAAGATGTGGTGTCAGCTGACCTGTTTGAATATTAACAAGGACATGTACATAATCATTGTCATCATAACGTCATATTTGCAAAGAGTTTTCACAGCACGCAGCATTTCATGTCGACAATAATTTAGACCCCCCTCCCCCCAATTAATACACATTGAATTCATTATTTTTAAATGTATTGTAAAGATATGGAATTATTGTTTTAACATGGCACATTTAATAAACATTGATAATCATGACAATACATGCGTCTTCGAAATTTTTTTACACAAGTGTATGTTGTTCATTTTAATAATGCAGTACCTCATTAATGTAACTGTACCAGTAAACATGACTATTGAAGAATTATTTGCCAAATTCATTGCAATCCGCTTGTTAAGTGGTGACGTGTTGGTGACGTTTGTAATACTGTTTTATGGGTCCAAGCCGCCACTCATTTGAGTTGGAAAATGTCTTTTCCTGCATTTATTCTGCTTCAGGAGTCAGTCTATTGATTGTAAACAACACAACAAACAATGCAATAAACAGTTTTGAAGAAAAATTAGCTGTCATTGAACCTGAGAAAAACTTAAGACAATAATCATAATGATGAAGTCTCCATGCTATGACATATCTTTATTAGTAAAATTCGGCTGTATTATTTGTGTCCAATTAAAAAAAAAATGCTCGGAGAAATGTTATATTTATTGTCCCCCCCTACTGTTAAATCAGATTTACGCCCATGCTTTCCGGTAATGCCGAGTTCAGACTGCATGATTTTCAAAGTAGTCGTGTCACAGATGTTTTCACACTGCATGACTATCTGGGCTAGCGTTTCGTCGCTGCTTTGTTTACACTGCAAGATGGATCAGCGACAGGGACATTCACATTGCATGACTTTACTATAGGAAGAATCGCCGACAACTTCGTCCAAACTACGTCTCACAGCCAAAAACACGTAGTATATCTTTTGTTATTAACCACATAATGAGAAAGAAGCCTTTAATGGGGTTACAGATGTACATGTTTGCTCACCTGGGTTTAAAGGGAATTAGCCATTTCTCCTCAACGTTGATAATAAACTAATTTCTTTCTGTATGAAACGTCAAACAGACACAGTTGCTCCAGAGTCCTGTCAAACCAAATTTTGTGGGTCCAAATAAACCGAAAAAGAGCTTTTAACTTCTCCCCCAGCCTCCCGCTGGCCTGCAGCAGGTATACACACACGCACACACAAGTGAAAGCTGCTCTCTCATTGGCTGTAGGCGATCGCTGATGTTATTTTTAGTCAAAACTCAATTCACACGGCATGATTTGAATCGCCGACAGCTCCAGATATTTAGCATGCCAAATATCTCACAGGCATCGGCGACTCATCTGCGATTCTCTCAGATCGCGTCTTTGAAAGTTCATACTGTGTGATTGTCACTCACGTGCACGAGCACCGATTTGCCTGTGATTTCAGGCATTTGTCGGCGATTTCTCAAAACCTTTCGGCGAGCCAAAATCGGGGCTAAAATCACGCAGTCTGAACTAGGCATAAGGTGAAATATGCACTATTCCTGCACTGGTCTTGATTTCCCGCCAATAAATGCTTCATAGACCTTCATGTATTAAACTGATGGTATCTACACACACATCGTCTGCATATGTGGGAGACGTTTGGCTTGTGTTCTCCTCTTACTCCTCAGAGCAGGACACATGACAGCTTTTCCAGACATGATGAATGGAAGTAATGTTCTGTTACTCGGCGCGATCTTGTGAGGATCATGCCTGATCAGAGGCCTGTCAAATCACTGTAAAGTGCTCTCCATTTACAGATATTTACGACACCCCAGACGTCGAATTCGTGGACCAGTGTTGTCATCCTGCGGATAATTCATGTGAAATGTTATTTTTAAATATTATGAAGTTTGTAGAGGGGTCAGGAACGGGTGGTTGTAAATAATCACAGCTCTTATTCTGGAAGGTTCAAAAAAAGTTCATGAAACACTGGTAGATGGAAAGCGAATAACCAGGGGCTCTGCAGGTTTTATTTCATTCATTTTCTTTTCGGCTTAGTCCCTTTATTAATCTAGGGTCGCGACAGCGGAATGAATTGACAGTTTATCCAACATATGTTTTTTACGCAGCAAATTCCCTTCCAGCTGCAACCCAGCACTGGAAAACACCCATACACACTCTTTCACACACATCTACTACAGCCAATTTAGCTTAACTTAACTACATTTTTGATTAAATATATGTAATCTTTACTCCATTACATTTGAACAGACGCGTATTGTTACTCATTACATTGTGATTGGCTGCGTCCGAAACCGCCTACTACTCAGTAGGTACCGCATTTGAATTTAAACGTACAACTCGGCCGTTAGAAAAGTACGTTCTATACAGTATGAATTTGAAAAGTATGAATGGAATTCGGACGTACTACATCCGCCATTTTGTCATGGTCACGTGACCTACCTGCGTCAGTTGCGTCGCCTCACTTCCATTCATGAATTCTCTCACGGGGCATTATGGGATAGCGCAGCGTGCATGGGATGCGCACTTCAGAATCTCGCCGGAAGTAGTAAGTCATCCGGGACTTCTCGCCTAATGATTTTCGAATTCTATGAATTCGGACATACTACTCGGCTCGCATACTGATTTTAGCGTACTAAATAGTATGGAAGTATGCGGTTTCGGACGCAGCCCCTGTCTTTGGACTGTGCGGAAAACCAGAGCACCTGGAGGAAACCCACGCGAACACATGGTTAACATGCAACTCCACACAAGAAATGCCAACTGACCCAGCTGGGACTCGAACTAGCAACCTTCTTGCTGTGAGGCAATCGTGCTACTCACTTCGCCACAGTGAGGCCCCTATAGAATAGTCAATTAAAATAACTCATTTTAAGTAATACACTGTAGAAAATACTCTGTATATTTTTCAGAAACTGCTAATCTACCGAGATTTTCACGCACAACCATCTCCAAATAAGAGAAAATATCAAGTGAGCGGGAGTTCTGTTGGCACAAACGCCTTGTTGATCAGGGTTGCAAGCGTCACGCAATTCACAGTATTCTCATGCTCTCACGTCTCACATCCATTTTCTCATGCAGAAAAAGTTATTTCCGTAAAATATTTATTTTCTGTTATAATAAAGACGGTTTTAAAGACTTTTATCGTTATATAAAGATGTTATTCTCTATGTGCAACCGATCCAACACTGGTGAAAACAATGTAATCAAAAACTAACTGCGTGCAGAAATGTACCTGCTCGCCTCTTGCATTGCTCCTGCTTGACGCTGCCGTGCTGCTCGCGTTCCCGCTCCTGGTATGAATGCCGGTTGTGAACATGCATGCCGAAAAAAAATCCGTGCTGCTCACTCACCGAGCAGAAATGCATCCCTGCAGTAAAATGCACCCCTTTTATAGACTTTCATTGGGATTTTCAGTCTACATAAAAACCAAAGGCCAAAATTCATTAACGTAATATGATTATAATCTTCATGGATAAAGCAAAAACAAAAAGTGAAATGCATTTTAAAATGCACTAGGTTTACAAATAAATGTAAAAAAAAAAATCTGTAGTCTTCTGTGAGGGCAGAGTTCACTCTCATTAGTGTCATAATTGCTGTTATTAAAAAATATCAATTAAAGTTAATAGGTGCACATTTCAGAGGGGCTGCATTTTAGGCAGGGGTAACAGCCTTTAATGTACAGATGTCGGCACACTGAGTTTTGGAAGTCGACAAAACTAAATTTTAAATAATATGATGATCTTATTTTGATTAGCTCATAATAATTTGTTCTATTAAGCAGAAAGGAGGGATGAAATCAGCGAGTTTAGACTTAATAAACCCTAATTCTCAACCATGAGTTGGATCTAAAACAACACAAAACAGATAATTCTATAAAACATATTTTTTTGTGTTCTACAATTGTCTATAAAATTTTATTCTAATGAAATTAATATTCATTCATTAATTTTCCTTCAGCTTAGTCTCTATTTCAGAGGGATATTTATTTAGAATAATTGCATAATAGTAATAATACTCTAACTTGTATTAAATATTTCATAAAAAGTATTTATTAAAATAATATATTTATCATTTGTATATATTTATAAATGTATGGGGGTGTGGTTTGATGTGGGCGGGGCTTGGGGATATGGGCGGGACTTAAATTCTCACTCCAAGCTAAAACCAAAAGTTAGCAGCCCTGTTGTTGATGTCAGAGGTCAGAGGGGAATGGCCAGACTGGTTCCAGCTGACAGAAAGGCAAGAGTAACTCAAATAACCACTCGTCACAACCGAGGTATGCAGAAGAGCATCTTTGAACGAACAACCTTTAAACCCTGAAGCAGATGGGCTACAGCAGCGGAAAACCACACTGGGTGCCACTCTTGTCAGCTAAGAACGTTAAACTGAGACTACAATACACAGGCTCACCAAAATTGAACAAAAGAAGATTGGAAAAATGTTGCCTGGTATAATGACTCTTGATTTCTGCTGTGACATTCGAATGGTAGGGTCAGAATTTGGGTCAACAACACGAAAGCATGCATCCATCCTGCCTTGTATCACCTGTTCATGCTGGTGGTGTAATGGTGTGGGGGATATTTACCCTATTTGCCCTAGTGCCAACTGAGCATCATGTCAATGCCACAGCCTGCCTGAGTATTGCTTATGACCATGTCCATCCCTTTATGACCACAGTGCACCCATCTCTGATGGCTACTTCCAGCAGGATAACGCGCCATGCCATAAAGTGCAAATCATCTCAGACTGGTTTCTTGAACATGACAATGAGATCACTGTACTCTTACACTCCTACAAATGGCCTACACAGTCACAAGATCTCAATCCAATAGAGCACCTTTGGGATGTGGTGGAATGGGAGATTCTCATCATGGATGTGCAGCTGACAAATCTGCAGCAATCATGTCAATGATGTCAATCACGTAGCTTGTTGAATCTATGCCACGAAGGATTAAGGCAGTTCTGAAGGGAAAATGGGGTCCAACCCGGTACTAGTAATGTGTACCTAATAAAGTGGCCGGTGAGTGTATAACTGAAGCCTCATCATAAAGATCCTAAGCGAGAACAGAAGGAACACTTTATGCAATGCATGAACCCATCATTATAAAATCATTGGTAGTGTACACATGAGTTAACATCAAGTCTGTAGCACACACATACTTCTTATGCAAGTCAATATACGGATAATATGTTTCCCCAGGCAAATTTTACTATTTCCAGTCCACTTCAGTCTTAATAACTTACTTCTGTATACATGTCCGTGGGACTTAGTGTCAAAGTAGGCTGCAGGTCTGGACACATTGCCCCAGAGAGCTTTTCTTGCTCCAATAGGTTTATGCCTTATTTTTTGTACATTTCATGTGAATTTATTGTAAATGCAGTTAATGGTTGGGAAGATTGCTTTTTTTAATATATATATATATATATATATATATATATATATATATATATATATATATATATATATATATATATATATATATATATATATATATAATTATGTTTAGTGGATTTTCACAATAATACAGACATAACAATATATCTTTAAAAGACAAGAAATATATTAACACAAAACACAAAACAATGGAGAGAAAAAAGAAGCTCAGATTATTTATAAGGCAGAAATCAGAAAAGGGCTAAAAACAGATTATTTTTCTAATAATAATATAGTTCGTTACAATATTCACTTTAGCAGGATAGGGCAAAAACTAGGTTCCAAATAATCCAAATATGGAGTTAAAAAAAAAAATCTTTTTTTTTTTTGTGTAAAACATAGATGTTTCAGGGGGATAAACTTAAAAATTATCTTGTGCCGACCTTTAAGTGATGGAGATTTTTAACTAATCCAGTTAAGTAAAATATTGTTTTCTGGCGGTAAAGGTTAATATATTATACAATTTGTTATTATCTGATGAAAAAATTCATCCATTAGGTATACCCAAAATCATTTAAACTGGGTCAAAATCCAGCTTCTTCTTATCTGCTCTCACTTCTGCAGATCTATGTGCCCTCCAGAAACTTGCGTTCTGTGAATGAATGTCGCCTCGTGGTTCCATCCCAAAGAGGGAAGAAATCACTTTCCCGAACTCTCGCATTCAATCTGCCCAGTTGGTGGAATGAACTCCCTAACTGCATCAAAACAGCAGAGTCACTCGCTGTCTTCAAGAAACTACTAAAAACTCAACTATTTAGTCTCCACTTCACTTGCTAATCTGCAATTGCCTCTCTGGCTCCACCGCTAACTGTACTACAGAAAAAAAAAATTACTAATGTTTTACTTCTTACACTTTACATACCTGAAACTTGCCTACAGCACTTATTCATTGTTGCTCTTATAGTTGTGTAAATTGCTTCCTTGTCCTCATTTGTAAGTCGCTTTGGATAAAAGCGTCTGCTAAATGTAAATGTAAATGTAAACTTGCACTTCTGTGATGGCACCATAAATGCTGAAAAGTACACAGAGATTTTGGAGCACAATATGCTGCCTTCTTTACAGGACACCCATTCATATTTCAACAAGACAAAGCAAAACCGCAATCTGAACACATTACAATGTCCTGGCTGTTGAGGAAGAGGATACATGTACTTGACTGGCCTGCCTGCAGTCCCGACCTGTCTCCAAAAAAAATTAAAAATTTGTTAAACATTTTAAAGCAAAAAAAAAAACAAAAAACAACAAAGACCCTATACTGTTACTCACCTTAAAACTTGTTTGCAGTATGAATGGGACACAATTACACTTGAAACACTTCATCTTCAGTCCCTAAACACCCTTTAAGTGTTGTTTAAAGTAATGGAAACATTAAAAAGTGGTAAATGTGTTACTGTTCCAACTTTTTTTATTTTATTTTTATTTACATGTGTTGCAAGAACCAAAATTGGAATTAGCATTAAAAAAAAAAAAACACAAACTAAAAACTATATAAATCATCAGGAACACATTAAATAATGTGTTGTTGTGTTGTGTGCAATGGAATACAAGTCAAAGTAAATTTAGAAATTACTTTTTTTATTTAGATTTTTTTTTATTTTCCCATACTGTCCTAGCTCATTTTGATTTGGGGTTGTAATTAATATTATTGCTTTATTTATTTTTTTAGTTTAATGCTCTTTTGCCACTAAAAATAATGAAAAACTCATTATTGACACAATAATGCCAATGCCGTCAATTAATAAAAAGATATAATTATTATGAGAATATTTTGTAGATATGATCTGGCAAGAATGTGAAAATGTAACTATTTAACATCTGGAGTAGGCATGGCAAAAGTTTCATATGGTATGATATCCTTAGATAAAAATATCACGGATTCATGGTATTGTGATTACTGCTCTACAATATGTTCTTTTAAAATGTCTGGGTAAAAAAAAAAAAAAAACCCTTTTACCGCTTTGAACACAATATACTTTATTTTAGGAAACATTCATAATATTTTGGAACAGTAAACATGTCAGGCTAAATAATTCAAATAAATCATTGACTTCTGCTGTTTTCATTTGTTTGAAAAACACAATAAGCCTTTAAATGTCACTTTAAGCTGTATAGAAGTGTCTTGAAGAATATCTAGTCAAATATTATTTACTGTCATCATGGCAAAGATGAAGTAAGTTATTAGAAATGAATTAATAAAACTGTTATGTTTAGAAATGTGTTGAAAAAAAATCTCTCCGTTAAACAGAAATTGGGGAAAAAAATAAACAAAGGGGCTAATAATTCAGGGGTGCTATTAGTTCTGACTACAACTGTACCTTAGAAATGCTATAACAAAACATTTTTGGGGTTTTAAAACCTTGACTTTTCCTAAGTGTGGTAAACCTTGAAACCGGTTTTCGTCCCTGGAGTGTGTCACCAGTTAACATGGTCACCAGTTAAACTGTAACACCAGCTTCATGCAGCAGGCCTCAGAACAGAGAACGTCACATGCTAGCAGTCAAAAATGACATAAACACTAACCCTTCAGAAAATCCTGGTCCAGTCTAGATGTCAGTTTGAATATTAAAAGGTCACACAGAAAAACAAAATAGAGGGAGGTTTGATTGGTACTAACTAATCTTATTAGTATTTCGAGCTGAAACTTCACTGTCCATTCTGGGGACACCAAAGATTTATTTGACACCTTATGAAAAGGGGCTTGATGTGTCCCCTTTAATTCAAACTCACTGACACCACTTTGTTCTTGCTTGAGGTGAACTTTGCCTGTATGGTGGGTAGATTTACTGATTTGAACTACTGCCTTGAACTTGAGAGCGCAGGTATGCGTGACCGATCTCCGACAGGTTCACCTATGAGACCATATAGGTCAGTGTGCGACCGGTTAACCCAGGAGACAATTGAGGCCATTTTTTTTCATCTCATTCTCTTAAATACAGCACGTCTACGAGTTATATGCAAACAGACGCCCTTTCATTGTTATTGCTTTGTAACTCTTTCCCATGTGTTTTTGTTTTAGGGTTGGTAAAAATAAAACAATTATGTGGCATAGTTATTTAAACCCGTTTGGCACCAAACAAATAAAATCATGACTTTTTTCTTTTTTTATTTATTTTTTTTTTAGAGCTTCATTGAAGAAAGTTCTCATAAAGCAGTTCTAAATGTTTTTATTACAAATAAATCTGTTGAGAGGACATTGAACGCTTTTGTTTGTTTATGTTTAGTAATAATATTCGGTCAATATGACCTGACAATGGATAGAAATATATAATACTAGAGGTTTTTCCATTCACACTTATGCATTTGCTTGACATCCACACGAACGTTGTTTTGTGTAGAAAGTGAAAACATGGAGAGGTTACAGTAGAGTCATCACAGTAGAAACAAGCATCTCAAATCGTACTAGTAAAAGATCACAGTATGAGAAAAACATCAGATTCACATTTACTGCACATTTTTAAGCATCTCTACACAGGTCTACTTTACTGTAGATATGCTCCTCGCTTTACAAGGTTTGAAAAATATCGAGAGTAATAACAAAACCTAAACTTTGCCAGCGTGAATCCTACAAGAGTTCACTTTAATAACATCTCCAGCTGGCAAAGGAGTCACAATAGTGTCATGGTGCACAGAGAGAGCGAATAACTCGAGTCGTATGGAAGTTCACATCGATTGTACACAGTTAAATGTCATGTATGATCCATGTCATGCTACATTGCAGTATTAGAGTGTGCAAACATGGAGGTAAATTCTGCTGCTGCAGAGTGGCGTGTACGATACATTGCAGTGGTTCTCTTATGGAGGTTCTGAAAGTATTTCTCAATAAAATGCTACTGTAGTACTTTATAATACGGTTTTAATTAATGTTAGTTAATGTTAATGTTATCAAATGGATGCTAATTGTGAAATGTTTTTATTTTTAAATATTTAATTTACAAATCTAACAGCAATGATGATGTTGATTTTCACAGCCTAAACCTCCAACGCAATCTCACAGCAATTCGTAACTTTTAGATTTAGTGGCTAATTTGTATGAATTCATACAATCTAATTTGTACTATTTAGTACGATTTGCTCATCACCCAAAGACGGTTGGGTTTAGGGGTGGGGTTGGGTGCCACTTCTCCTTTTTAAAATCGAACATTTTCATACGACTCAACTCTTACAAATTAGCCACCAAACTGACAAAACGTAACCTCGTGAGATCAGGCTGGAATCTTCAACTGCTACTTATTTCAATCATTCATTCATTCATTCATTTTCTTGTCGGCTTAGTCCCTTTATTAATCCGGGGTCGCTACAGCGGAATGAACCGAAAACTTATCCAGCAAGTTTTTACGCAGCAGATGCCCTTCCAGCCGCAACCCATCTCTGGGAAACATCCACACACACACACTCATACACTACGGACAATTTAGCCTACCCAATTCACTTGTACCGCATGTCTTTGGACTGTGGGGGAAACCGGAGCACCCGGAGGAAACCCACGCGAAGGCAAGGAGAACATGCAAACTCCACACAGAAACGCCAACTGAGCTGAGGTTCGAACCAGCGACCTTCTTGCTGAGGCGATAGCACTACCTACTGCGCCACTGCCTCGCCTTATTTCAATCAGTAAATGCTAAAATACTTGGCTAATTCATATGAAAACTATGATTTTTAAAGGAGTCATACCTCCAAATGCCACCCCAAATCCTACCCCTTATTGGGAGGTGAGCAAATCATACTAAAATGTACAAATGAGATCATACAAATTAACCAAAACTATGAATTGCTGTGAGATTGTGTTTGGTAATACACATCAAACGTAGGCGTTCTACATGATTTACCACATACAAAGTAGGTTTGTTAATACAATTGAATGTATTTAGGTTAAGAAAGTGATCTGTTTTGTTTATGTTCATAATAACGGTTTTAATGTGGGTAATGTTTAATTAATGTGGTTTTTTTTTTTATATCAAACGTTACTGTTATCGTCTGTGTACACCATACCTGCCAACACTCCCGTTTTTCCCAGGAGTCCCCCTCCCGCCGCCCAAGTTCAACTTGGAACTTTTAGAAATCATTCTTCATTCAGCATTTTGCCACAAATTAATATTGGTTCAAGCTAATCAGCTTAGACAGCTGTTGTCAGATATCAAAAATAGTTGATATTCTTAACCTTTATGGTAACACAACAAGCATCTGTTAGTTTAAATGCACAATTATAAAAAATGTTTGTTGTCAGGTAAAGTTATGTCAACTTTTAAATTTGAGTAATGCATTAGTACAAGCTGGAATTAACATTAACTCGAGTTTTTCCCAAAGGAACCTTGATGGAATGTGTTACCAGACTAACAGTGACATACAACTGAAGTCAAAACTTTCAGCTCTCCTGTGACTTTTCTTTTTCAGATATTTTCCAAATGTTGTTTAACAGAGCAAGGAATTTTCCACAGTATTTCCTATAATATTTTTTCTTCTTGAGAAAGTCTTATTTGAATTATATTGGCTAAAATAAAAGCAGTTTTTAGATAAACCCTAAAAATTAACCCTAAAAAAGGCTCAACGTTATTGGCCTCCTTAAGAAATATTACTTTTTGAATGTCTACAGATCAAAACACTGTTATATAATGATTCTAAGCCTTGTAATGTCACTCAAAGCTTGCAGCTATGTGCTGTCATTATGGCAATGATAAAAGTTGAATTATAAATTAGTTATTGAAAGTATTGTTTAGAAACGTGTTTCCGATACACAGAAATTGGGGGGAAAATATACAGAGGAGCTAATAATTCTGATTTCAACTGTATGTGTAAAACTATTTTTGTTGTTGCAAGATAAAGCACATTTATTGCGCAATCAACGCTGAAGTAAAAGCAGCTGAGAACCACCAATAAGTAAGTATACGTGTGCGTGTTTGAGGCGATTAGGTCTTCTTGGGGCAAAGGTGTCCCAGTCTCCAGCAGTGGCAGATGGTGTTGAAGAGCCGGCAGTGGCAGGAAGCACATGGATCGCAGCAGGGAGTGAGCGAAGAGCAGCTCTCCGTCAGACCGGCACAGCGGCGCGCTGGAGTCTGGGCTGGGGAAACCGCCTCGGGCCTGGGCTTAGGTCTCTGGAGGACACATAGTTTCACAAGAAACGAATAAACTGAGAGAAGAACTGCTAATGCATTTGTATTAACTCAAGCATTTTAATGTAGAAAGGATCAACTCCACTTCCAAGAAGGAATTTTACACTGCTGCTCTTGCACGTTTAATGCGTTTCTAGCTGCGAATTGGGAATATCGCATAAACAACCTTGGAAAAAAAAAACAGCAAGATGCACTTAAACTTTTTTAAAACTTTTTATTTATAACAAAAAACTGCACATAAACTTCAATGGAAACGCATTTGCTGAATAAATTCCAACAGGCACATCAAAAAAAGTCATGAGATTTGGTTTTAACAGATCACGTGTTAACAAAAATGGCGGAAAGTTACAGGTACAGTATGTTTGGGTGGACGATGACGTGCGAATATTTTTAAATGTTATATACAACAAAAAAAAGGGACGAGCATCCCAGATGGAAAACATCAGAGGAACAAGCAAATCTTCCTAGATATGCGATCGGCGATGATTGTAAAAGGATATAACTACGATATGATACATCTACATGTTCTAAGACGCTAGTAAGTTATTATACTGTATATAAAAAATGCCTTCTCCTAACGCAGCAACTTTCATTTTTCTTTTGATATTTGGCGCAAGTTCATCAGAAAGTGACGATTTTGTTCTCCTGCACTCGTTAAATGGAAACGGTGCTTTATTTGCAAATGTTTTAAGCGATATTCCAGTTTTGCGCATGAATAGAATTTACATCTTAAGATAGAAACATGGCTAATGTTGCGTTTGTTTTGTAAGGATCCTTGTTTTTGCCTTAAATAGCAAGGGTGTGAAGAGGAACAGCATTAAAAATCCTGGAGGGAAACGCCAAGATGTGCTTAAAACATTGAGTAGGATAAACTTTTTATCGAATTACAAAAAATGCACAAACTACGATGGAAACGCAATTACTAAATGAATTCCAACAGACGCATCAAAAAAGTCATGTGATTTGGTTTTAATGAAACATGTGATAACAAAAATGGTAGAAAGTAACAGGTACTGTATGTTTGGGTGGACGACGAGGTGCAAATACTTTTAATTGGTATATACAAGAAAGAAGTGACGAGCATCCTTGATGGAAAACATCATCGAAACGCGCAAATCTTCCAAGAAGTGTGAGCGGAGATGATTCTGAAAGGATGTAACAATGATATGAATTGTCTACATGTTCTAAGATGCAAGTAAGTTATTATATATAAAATATTATAAGTAATAATAATAGTAATAATAGTAATAGTAAGTAATTATATAATTATAATTACAATATAATTGTATAAGTAAAAGTAAAAGTATAGTTATTATATATGAAAAATGCCTTCTCCTAACGCAGCAACTTCTATTTTTATTTTATATTAGGCGCAAGTTCATCAGGAAGTGACGATTTTGTTCTCTTGGACTCGTTGGATGGAAACGCTGCTTTATTCGCAAATGTTTTATGTGATATTCCAGTTTTGCACATAAATTTAATTCCTATCTTTAGATAGAAACATGGCTTATGTTGCATTTGTTTTGTTAGCGTCCTCATTTTTGTCCTAAATGTTACGGGTGTGAAAAAGAACAGCATTAAAAAAAAAACCTGGAGGGAAACGCCAAGCTGCGCATAAACAAATTGAGTAGGATAAACAATTTATCCAATAACAAAAACAGCACATAGACTACGATAGAAACGCAATTACTAAATAAATTCCAACAGGCGCATCAAAAAAGTCATGAGATTTTGTTTTAACAAATCATGTGATAACAAAAATGGTGGACAGTAACAGGTACTGTATGTTTGGGTGGACGATGAGGTGCGAACATTTTTAAATGTTATATACAAGACAGAAGTGACGAGCATCCTTGATTCCAAGAAGTGTGAGCCGAGATGATTCTAAAAGGATATAACTATGGTATCAAATGTCTACGTGTTCTAAGACACAAGTTATTATATATGAAAAATGCCTTCTCTTGTCAAAGCAACTTATTTATTTTCTTTTGATATTCGCCGCAAGTTCATCAGGAAGTGACGATTTTTTTCTCATGGACTCATTGGATGGAAACGCTGCTTTATACTCAAATGTTTTATGTGATATTCCAGTTTTGCGCATAAATTTAATTCACATCTTTAGATGGAACAATGGCTAATGTTGTGTTTGTTTTGTTAGCGTCCTCAATTTTGCCCTAAATAGCAAGTGTGTGATGAGGAACAGCATAAAAAATCCTGAATGGAAACGCCAAGATGTGCATAATAATAATTAAGTAGGATAAACTTTTTCCATTACAAAAAATGCACATAAACCATAATGGAAACTCATTTACTTAGTATTATATAGTATAGTATGGAATTAGTAAATTCCAACAGGCGCATCAAAAAAAGTCATGTGATTTGGTTTTAACGAAACATGTGATAACAAAAACGGTATGTTTGGGTGGACGATGAAGTGCAAACATTTTTAAATGATATATGCACGAAAGAAGTGATGGCTACCCTTGATAGAAAACATCAATCTTCTAAGAAGTGCGAGCGGAGATGATTCTAAAATGATATAACTATGATATGAATTGTCAACGTGTTCTAAGATGCAAGTAAGTTATTATATATGAAAAATGCCTTCTCTTATCAAAGCAACTTCCATCTTTCTTTTGATATTTGGCGCAAGTTCACCAGGAAGTGTCGATTTTGTTCTCTTGGACTCGTTGAATGGAAACGGTGCTTTATTCTCAAATGTTTTATGCGATATTCCAGTTTTGAGCATAAATTTAAGTCACATCTTTAGATAAAAACATGGCTAATGTTGTCCTAAATAGCAAGTGTGTGATGTGGAACAGCGTACCGCCCCATGATGTCTCTGCTGAGACAGGTAGCGAGTTCTGGCGAAGAGTCTCTTTGGTTTCTCCTGATTCCACACTCCTGTTTGCAAACACACACACACACACACACACACACACACACAGATGCAGTGAGTTAAGACTTTGAACACATAATATACAGTTGTGCATCGGACTTTTCATTTGATCATTTCCCAGAACGCCAGGTGGCACTTGAAAGAGACGGCAGATATCTTCTCTTCAGTCGGTTCACATGAGAATAATGAGTCTTTCACTGGAGCTGTTGAGTGCAGGCTAGTCAATGGCGAGACTGTGCGTGGAGAAATGCGAAAAGAAAATCGCTTTGCTTCTGAAGCTCATTAGTGACGTTGACAGAAGCTGCAAAATCTCTGAGAAGAATAGCAGCCTTTGTGATTTTCTACGACACTATTTTGATGTGTGAAAACCAAAACATTATCAGGTGGTCGTAGTCAATGATTTAATACGGAGTGAGAAACGAAGCATCATCAGATAACAATTCATCAGTGGATGTCCAAACAGGTGTTTTGTCAAGGGAAACGCACATGCACATGCACACACAGTGGGTTTTCGTGTTTAATAGGGACTTTCCTTTGACAAAAGGATTTGTGTATTATACAGTTGTGTGTTGTGTTGTATGTTGTGTATTCTATTCCCTCTACCCCTTCACATAAATAATCAGTCAGAAGTTCAAAAAACTTCATTCTGGATGATTTAAGATCCATACTCTTTAACAAAAACAACAACAACAACAATAAAAGTCCCCACAAGGTCACAAATGTCTGATGTTGCTATCCTTGAGAGGACATTTGGTCCCCACAATATACTAAAAACCAGAACCACACATACACATATTTAATTAATGAAAATAAACAATAATTTTAATACATTTTACTATTTTGATGCAATTTTAAATAAGGACAGTACAGTTTTAATTTTCTAACATACACCTAGCTCTAAAAGAAACTGCTTTACAATATATATATATATATATATATATATATATATATATATATATATATATATATATATATATATATATATATATATACACTCATTCTGGATACTACACACATGCACACACATTTAAAACACTGCAAACCAGAACAGCCAAATACAGTGATTCTCAAAGTGGGGGTTGGGACCCCCTGGGGGGGTCGCGAGACAATGACTAGGGGTTGCTTAGTGATTTCCAAAACTTAAATAAATTTTAATAAACTATTTGAATTACCATATATTATTCATAACCCACAGAACATAGCTAATAGTTGCATTAAAGAAACAACAACAACAACATACAAATACAAATCATCCTTCAGCCTTTAATTTTTATATCAAAAAAGTAATTAAAATATTGAATGACTATAACAACATTATATAGATAATAGACTGTTGCATTTTGTGTTGTCAGTATGCTCATGTTTATTTAAGCCTATAGTTGTGTGTGCAACATTTGTATATTTACAGGATGACGACCTTGAAAAATGGGGGTCGCGAGTCACTGATATTGTTATTTTAGGGGTCGCGGGCATGAAAAGTTTGGGAATCCCTGGTCTAATAGATAGTAGACAAGCAGGTAACAATCTCAGACTGTGCACATCATTTAAAATCTGACTGAATATAGCAACATCACTTATTTAATGTAGCTTGGTTATTACTATAATATAATATAGAATCAAAAGCAGATATTTTAAAATGATTGTTAAAATTATGCGCATATACAACTATGTATATAGAGGCATAACTGTTTAAAATAAACAAATGTTTTAAATATTACATTATCAGTGTAAGCTGATGGTCAAATTAACACATTAAATACTGTTTTATAGAAAAATATCTACGTACTATAATATCATGTAAATACAAACAACTATATGCATTTCATACAGCAATTCTCATTTTAGCAAACTGAAAAAGGTTTTTGCTTATTTGTCAATATTCTAACTTTTAGAATGTCAATCACATAAAATTATTGGACTTTAACATTTAATTTACGATTTTTGTATGCTTACTAATAGTCTGTTAATACATACAGTACAAACATATATTATTTTATATACATTAACTCGTAAATATCTGGTTTTATGTTGCTGGTTAAATATATTTTTTAACATTTTAAGAGAAATTGTATTAAATTAAATGAACAAAAAATTCAATTCAACTACAGTATATATATATATATATATATATATATATATATATATATATATATATATATATATATATATATATATAGTGCTCAGCATATATGAGTACACCCCCACAAATCCCTCATTTAAATTAATATTTACTATAGGATGCTTTACAATATTATATTTGTGCATATTCATTAGTTTAAAAAATAAGTAGCCCAAATTTGTATGTTAGGGAAAAAAATTAAATAAAATTATCAAAAATCGCAAAATGATTTGCAAAGTGTTGCAAAAAAAATTGCAATAAAAAAAAAACAAAGTTCACTGAAAAAAGTGTTGCATGCAGAACTGTTGCAAACAATTTATTTGGGCTGAATTTAAACAAACAAATTAAGTTGAACATTATTAAACTTAATTTGTTTGTTTAAATTTAACACAAATAAATTGTTTGCAACAGTTCTGCATGCAACACTTTTTCAGTGATCTTTGTTTTTGTTTTTATTGCAATTTTTTGCAACATTTTGCATGAATTTAAATGCAGCATCTTTCCATTTCTAAAGCTGTTCTGGCTAATATTTTATTTCAAATATAAATATATGTTTAATAAACCAGTTTTGTTCAAATGCACCAACAGATATTGCCTATATTCACTGAGAAATGGATAAAAGTATTCATTTTCAAAATGTGCTGTACTCATTTATGCTGAGCACTATATACTGTACAGTTGAAATCAGAACTATTAGCCCCCCTTGTTTATTTTTCCCCTCAATTTCAGTTTAACGGAGAGAAGATTTTTTTCAACCCATTTCTAAACATAATAGTTTGAGTAAGTCATTTCTGATAACTACTTTATTTGATCTTTGCCATGATGACAGTAAATAATATTTGACTAGATCATTTTCAAGACACTTCTATACAGCCTGAAGTGCCATTTAAAGGCATAACTAGGTTTATTAGGTTAACTAGGTTAGGGTAATTAGCCAAGTTATTTTATCAATGGTTTGTTCAGTAGACTATCGAATAAAAAAATATTATTTAAAGGGCCTAATGAAATTTATGTATTAATGTATTTAGTCATTTTTTGCAATATATTGCATGAATTTAAATGATTTATCTTTCCATTTTTAATGATCTTCTGTGACTCAAATAACATATTAATAAATATATCTGTTTAATAAATCTGTCAACTCATCATATATATTTATAACTACAGTATATTTAGGCTGCTTCTTGTTTTCTGTTCATATTTTCAGTTATGATTCCATTTTGTAATTTAAGAAAATAATATAAATCAAGTTTCATTAAAAAAATACGAACTACTAGCTACATCTTCATAGATACAAGTAAAGGTATTGTATTCTGTGGTTTAAACGTTCACCACACAATACATTCTATTATATTTCCAATATCACAGATAACTGTATACTTTATATATGCACTAATATATTTTTAGTTACAATCTATTGTTACCTGTTGTAATAGCAGATCCTTGGTGCGCCACGTCGTTTTCATGCTTTTTGCGCGATTCTATCTTGCTGGCTTCGCATGTGATGGACTGAACTACTGTGAAGAACAAGCAGATGAAGAGCACAAATCCTTTCAGCACCGCCGTCGTCATTTTCCGACCTGATGGAGGGGAGTTTTTCTGAAGTGAGTCTCCTTATTCTGTCCTCTGATAGATAGATAGAGATCAACAAGTGAGATGGTTGGTAGAGCCCATTCTCCCCGTTTATAAAGGCAGAACAGATCTCATCCACGCCCACACGAGCAGTCCTCAATCAGCTCGAGGAGAAAACCAAGAGCCAAAGTCTCATCTCATCCATCACAGCGCTGAGAAACACGAGCTGCTGCCAATCAACACTCCGAATCGATCTACTATGGCGGAGAAACTGGCCGAATCACACCAAGGCAGCAGGGAACGTACTCAGAACTTTGACTGTACGTCCTGGCAATGTTCTTTCGGCGTGATGTGCACTGCAAACGTTCCTCCTGTACGGTTCACAGTACATTTCTCTCGACCATTCAGCTAGTTATTTATAATGTAAAGCATTTTAATGCTTTATAATATTCAGATTACATACACAGTATTAGTAGAATAGTAGGCTCGTGATAATACCAGTTAATAAATCAGTAAACTTTGGGGGAAAACAGTGTCTCGTCTATTATGGTAGGAAATTAGGGGCTGTCAGTCATCTGCACTCGAAATAAATATACTATGCTGTGAGATTTTAAATTACGGATTTTTTCAATTTACTTTTTGCTTTAGAATAGATTATAATACAACAATAATAACGTTATGAGCAAATGCTCTTTCAGTAACCTTCAAAAATATATTGTTCTCTCTATTCAGCTATAATGATTATTTTAGTTACTTTTTTGTTTCAGATTATTTAGATAACATTCAAAAATATTGCTTAATGGCAAAATGATTCATTACAATTTTCATAAACAAGAAAATAAATAATATGTGTCAGACTTTATTTTTAGGGTGTCCAAATTCATTAACTACTGAGTAACATCAAGTAATAGGGTACAGTTGAAGTCAGAATTACCCCCCCCCCCCACCCCCAAACTTCTGTTTAACAGAGAGATTTTATTCAACACATTTTAAACATAATAGTTTTAATAACTCATTTCTAATCACTGATTTATTTTATCTTTGCCATGATGACATTTCATAATATTTTACTACATATTTTTCAATAAACCTCTATACAGCTTAAAGTCACATTAAAAGACTTAACTAATTAGGTTAACTAGGCAGGTTAGGGTAATTAGGTAAGTTATTGTATAGTGATAATTTGTTTTGTAGACTATCAAAAAAATTGCTTAAATAATTTAGCTAATAAAAATAATAAAATAATAAAAATAAAAAGCTAATAATTGTGTCCCTAAAATGTTTTTATCCTAGCCGAAATAAAACAAATTAAAAAAAGCCTTTATCCAGAAGAAAAATAGTATTAGACATACTGTGAAAATGTCCTTGCTCTGTTAGACATCATTTCGGTAATATTTAAAAAAAAAATAAAATAAAATAAAAGAGGGGCTAATAATTCTGACTTCAACTATACGCAGAGCTAGTGTTTCCTCCCATTCCAATATACTTCTGGCGAACGGTTATTGTGATTTTTTTCAATTTTATACGGTTCCTTTCACAGCATCGATGTTGTAATGTGATTAAAATACAATCAGTTAAATAGACTTCGCATTCATTTAGTTGCTGAAGCCTAAACTAACATGTTTACTTGCACGTGCCTGTCAGGAACAGCAGGTTAGCACAGAAACGCCATTGGAAATACTGGAGTAAAATAAAAGTAAAGACTTTTAAGACATGGCGTGGAAACAATGTAATTTAATGCAGGGCTTCTCGTTCATTCTGAGACCAACTTTAAAGCGTATATCAATCAGGCAGTGGAGATCGTTGATTTTTAAAGAAAAATCAACAATCATATTAACTTAATCAATTTGTGTTGGGACAACATGAATGAATTGTGTGGTACCCTGCGTTTTTACAGTGTATTATTTTATATTCATTCATTCATTTTCCGTCGGCTTAGTCCAGGGGTGTCCAAACTCGGTCCTGGAGGGCCGTTGTCCTACATATTTTAGTTTCAACCCCAATTAAACACACCTGAACCAGCTAATCAAGCTCTTTCTGGGTACAATAAACTTCCAGGGAGGTGTGTTGAAGGAAGTTGGAGCTAAATTATGCAGGACACTGGCCCTCCGAATTTGGTTTAGTTCCTTTATTCATCAGGGGTCAGAATAAGCCATCAACTTATCCAGCATATGTTTTACATAGCGAATGCCCTTGCAGCTCCAACCCAGTACTAGGAAACACCCATACACTCTCGCATTCACACATTTACATCACGGCCAATTTAGTTTATTGGTCACTTATAGCTTGTCTTTGGACTGTGGGGGAAACCGGAGCATGCGGAGGAAACCCATGCGAACACAGGGAGAACATGCAAACGCCGACTGACCCAGTAGGGACTCGAACAAGCAACCTTCTTGCTATAAAGTGGCAATGCTAACCGCTGAGCCACCGTACCACTTTTATTTTATATTATAGTTTCTATTTTCAAAATATTTAGACACCATTAAAATGAATTAGCTCAAAATGTCTCGATCAAACAGCATTTGGAAACAATGTCAGGGCTTAATTAAAATGTTAGCAAAACATACATAATTATTATTAGTTAGCTGCACTGGAAGCTTCTTGCATTGACAATCAATAACGAAGAGATTTGTATGAGGGCATTTCCTGCTCATAAACGTATCCAAAGTTTACAGCCTCGTAACATGTTTTGACCTCGGAGTTGTCTGATCTCCCGCTCCATCAGGGCTGTTTTGTTTAAAGTTGTTTTACAGATGCGCTATTGGACCAAACTCTGGGTGCAACTGGGCCACGCCAGGACACTAAACCTCTCAAACCTTCAGATTGTTGTCTGTTTGGGTAACTGTCCTGCTGAAAACTCCAAGCGCTCGTATCGATCACAGCATGATGTCCTGCAGCATTTTTTTTCCTGGAGCTCTTTTATGAGTTTTCCAGTCCCTGCTGCAGAAAAGCATCTTCAGGTCTTGATGTCGCCACTGCTGCACTGTAAAATATGCTGGGTTCCACACAATTCCTTTATGTTGTCCTAACACAAATCATTTAAGTTAATTGCTTTTACAAATTTAAGATGATTGAGCATAAAACATTCAAGTTTTGTTGATTCAGCTCATTTTAAATAAGTAGTTTAAACAAGTAGCAAAACACATTTTTTGAGAATATTATGTGTCTGATATAGTAGTTTAATAGCTGGATCCATAAGGGTTATTACTGTTAAAGGTGCAGTAGGTGATTGTCTTTAACTTTATTATCGTCTATTAACTTTTTTTGTTGTGCTGGTTGAAAGTCTCTTCACATTCCAATAGTAATGAATAAAAGTAAATGATCTAAATGTATTGATATGTATTTTTATATTCTGGGTAAGGCACGAGACAAAAAAAAAAGTTCATCCAATTAAAATTTGTCAGGCTGATAATTTCCATAATTCTGATAAGTAAAACTGTCTGTCAACAAATGTTAATTTATACATCTGCGCACATCCACAGAGACAGTCCTCGCTTCATCCTGCAGCTCAATGACATAGTTGACCAGGTCAGCTACATATAGCTGACGATCACTTACACCTCCCCTACACTAAACCCAACCATTACAGTAGCATGGGTGCTACCTCAGTGGGTGGTACAAGGTCTGCCACATAGTTGACGATCGCCTACATCTCCCCCTACCCTAAACCCAACCATCACATTAGCATGGGTGCTACCTTAAAGGGTGCTACAAGGTCTGCCAAATAGTTGACGATCGCCTACACCTCCCCCTACCCTAAACCCAACCGTCACAGTAGCATGCATGCTACCTTAGTGGGCGGTACAAGGTCTGCTATGTAGTTGACGATCGCCTACACCTCCCCCTACAGTAAACTCAACCGTCACAGTAGCATGGGTGCTACCTTAGAGGATGGTCCAAGGTTCACTACATAGTTGACGATCGCCTACACCTCCCTCTACCCTACACCTAATCGTCACAGTAGCATGGGCACTACCTTAGAGGACGGTCCAAGGTTCACTACATAGTTGACAATCGCCTACACCTCCCTCTACCCTAAACCCAATCGTCACAGTAGCGTGGGCGCTACCTTAGTGGGCAGTACAAGGTCCACTACGTAGTTGACAATTGCGTACACCTCCCCCTACTGTAAACCTAACCTTCACAGTAGCATGGGCATTAAAATAATGGGCGATACAATGTCCACAACATAGTTGACGATCGCCTACACCTCCCTCTACCCTAAAACCAATCGTCCCAGTAGCATGGGCATTACTTTAGTGGGCGTTACAAGGTCTGTTACGTAGTTGAAGATCGCCTACCCTAAACCCAACCGATACAGTCGCATGGGTGCTACCTAAGTGGGCGGTACAAGGTCTGCTACAGAGTTGACGATCTCCTACACCTCCCCTTACCCTAAACCTAACAGTCACAGTAGCATAGGCGTTACCTTAGTGCAGTGGTTCCCAACCTTTTTCTTTGGGGCCCCCCCAATAAATATATACAAACATTGGAGCCCCCCCACCATATAAATACACACGCACGCACGCACACACATATGTGTGACAAAAAGAAATCAGTAATTAGAAATGAGATATCAAAACTATTATGTTCAGAAATAAGTTAATAAAATATTCTTTCCATGAAACAGAAATTGGGCAGGAAAAGGTTTGCTAATATTCAGGAGGGCTAATAATTCTGACTTCAAGTGTATACATACAGTTATTTTCCACCCTGCAAAGGAAAGAGAAATAAATACAAAAGAATAAAAATATTAAACAAACTGTGCTTTAAGCATCTTCACTGTAAGAAAAACAATTTAGCTACAGCAGTCCTTCAGTCAAGAGCAGCGAGGGTTTTCTCGTTATGTTTGTTTAATAATGTTAAAAACAGGCGGCAGAAGGATAGCGCGCTGTATCTTTAATAGTTTCTCTTTCACGTCTTTTGATTCTCAACTCGTTTGTTTATTACACAAATGAGGGAGTAATGTAAATAATCACTAAACACCGCGTTTTGACACCTCTTTGACCATTAAAGCGTTCACGTTAAGATGACTTTAGATGTCTGCGCTCCTCTGCTCGTCTCAGTGTGTGAATGAGAGTGAATACTGACCGGCCGCATGCTTCTGACTGCGTGATCGTGCTGCACACACACATAAGCTCTTTCGCGCTTTTAAGAGCAACACGTGTACAACTGTGGCGAAATATGACGCAATTATCATTTATCTCGATTAATGCTTTTTTTATAATCGTTTGAAACCGAAATCTAAATCGGATTTTCGATTAATTGCAAAGCCCTTTATAATAGTGGACCATTTTTATGCCTTTTTCTACCTCAATACTTATCCTCTCCCGCGCCCCCCCTGTGAACTCTGGCGCCCCCCTTAGGGGGGCGCGGACCCCAGGTTGGGAACCACTGCCTTAGTGGACGGTACAAGGTCCGTTACGTCATCGGTTAGTCAGTCAACAGCAGCCTCTGGTGGATTTACATGAGAAGAGCAGGCGGAACTGCACTCGCGAGAGAAATTTGAGATCTCAAAAATTGTGCACAGCAGCCTCTGGTGGACTAGCAAAAACAAAAACTGCAAAAAAAAAAAAAAACCCTTCCCTGGGAAACATCCACACACACACTCATACACTACGGACAATTTAGCCTACCCAATTCTCCTGTACCACATGTCTTTGGACTGTGGGGGAAACCAGAGCACCCGGAGGAATTCAAAGTCCACACAGAAACGCCAACTGAGACGAGGATCGAACCAGCGACCTACTTGCTGTGAGGCGACAGCACTACCTACTGCGCCACTGCATCGCCCAAGAACATTTCAGATAGCATTTATTGATTTTTGCATCTGAACTCTTCATAAATGGATCATATAGATGTTTCAGCTATATGCTATATTTTTACATCCTAAAAACATTTTGTAGAGAGTTTCAAGTCAGTTCTTGCGCCAGTTAACCTTAAACATTCCAGTTCACAAGAGGACAAGATAAATGAAATTTAAAGCAAAATAAATCTCTCCACATTTTTAATTCAACCAGCTGAGAATTATGGGTACCATGCACTAATTTATATTAAAATTTCAACACTATATGACATTGAGATGATTTAGTTCATAGGTGTCAAGCACATTTCCATTTATATATAGCATTTAATTTATGAGAACTGTTCAGTGAGCTTTAAGAACTGTTTATTTACTGCTTCAGAGATAGACTCCACTTTCGCAGCAATAAGACGACGCTGAAGTTATTTTAAATAAGTTGCTGAAGGGCACAACATGGATTTTGAATCAAAAACAGCACTGAAGTATTATTAACTGTCTACAAGTTACAATATATACATAAAATGGGATCCAAAAGCCTAATAGGATACATAAAGGCAGCTTAGTTCATATAATCCAGGGGGATAAAGCAATTTTGCAAAATGTACAATGGTGTTGAAATACTCTTAAAAGTTCCTCCAGTATTTGTATGTCTAATCAAATAAAACGTGAAATGTTTGGAAGAAAGATATGTTGGATAACATGATCGTTTTTACACATGCTTAAATTGCTCTTAAAATAATAGGAGAACATGCCAAGTGCAGGAAAAAAAAGTACTCTATCCATCTATCTCTACACTGTTAAAAAAGTTGGGTTCCACTTAATTGATTTGTGTTGGGAAAACAGAAAGGAATTAAGTTAACTTATTAGTTTTTACTATTTTAAGTTGATTTAACATAAAACAATTAAGTTGTCCTAAAAATATATAATTTAAATAAGTAGTTTGAACAAACAGCAAACATTTAACTCTGCAGGAAAATTGCAGGATTACAGCGAATCTTCCGAGCCCTTTCAGACTGGACATCACGAGGCTCCATGGAAAAATAGTTCCATCCCGAGGAGCACTCTGCTTTTCCCCAGACAAATTAATACATGTTCTGGTTGTAGTTTATTTCATTTCCCAGATCTATCCATCAGCCCAGTATCAACATTTACTCTACCATGTGTAGATTCTCATCTCATCCCAGAGGCTTAAGGGTGATACGGTCTTCACTCCTGATAAAATGCAAGTGTCTGCACAGACTCCGCTCACTGATTTTGCCAGAAAAAACACCAGTGTCACATCAATGCCAAAGCATCACTTATCTATCTCCATTCCATATGTCTCCTTACTGAACTACACAGTGCCGTCATTATTGCATTTTCTGTTTAAAAAAAGGAATTTGGTTTCGGCTTTAATACCTGCCTGCCTCCCAGTGCCTCAGTGTTCAAGACTATACTTTCACAAGCACACATCTGCTGACAAGCCTTTAATGGCTCCCTTATGTCACAGAAATGTGCTCAGTGAAAGAACCTTCGCTTACAAACATCTCTTATTTCACATGTGTACTATATACACCAGTATTAATGATGCTATGCATCAAAGAACTGCAGCTACTGATATTTTGGGAGGCAGTTTTTAAACAATGTATAAAATAAAGCAGGAAAAAAACTGCTGAAACTAGTTTACTCGCCCTGAGGCCATTCAAGAAGTACTGTAGGTAGACTGTTTTCGTCTGTAAAATATTAAGAACGATTTTTAGCTGAAATTGTGGTCTTGGCGAGTCGTAAATCCTGCGGCTTCTGAGGATATTTGGAGGTCTTATACCTTATTACCTATAGTAAAAGTTCCTGCATGCATCAATGACGATCTGGAGTTTGAGCTTGTCACATAATGATAGATACAACGATTCAATATTATTTATTGGCAATATTATTGCCAATAAATAACCTCAAAGGTCCTTAAAATAACACTTCTCATGCAAATTCAAAGCTGAGTAATGCCAAGTTTATGCTAGTTCCCCTTCGGGGGGAACTTCAGCACTATAAGTGGATTTGATTTGTAAAATCCACGCATTGGGAGGATTCGGATCAGAAGCCGCTTGTCTGGAGAGTATTGAACGGGCCAATGAATGAAATTAATTGGCAGCGTAAGCTTGCGCAGGTGTGCGACATCTGCAATTATCTCAGCATATAAGCACACCTGAAGCCAGCAGACGCCATCCTTTTCGCTTCAGATCCTTTCTGAGTGAGTCGATGAGGGTTCCTCTTGCTGATCAGCACTTCAGAGCGAACGAGTGTGTCTCCCGGTCCAGAGTGGGTCTTCGCGGTGGCAGACGGTCGAGCTGGGTTACTCCCTTGCCTGCGGTTCTTTGGGTCCGGTCCTCCAGAGCGGTGCGTATAGTTGCAACTTTCCTAAAAGAGCAACACAGTCGTGCAGCACGTCCTTTTCAGGATGGCGCTCCGACTGTGCGTTTCTGGATGCGGGGGTTTCCTGTCTCCGGATGATGGACACGATCACTGCATTGCATGTTTGGGGGTCCAGCATGTTAATGCGGTGCTCGCGGGCGGTTCATGTCGTCATTGCGATGCCATGACCGTTGCACAGCTAAGATCGCGGCTAACTTTCGCAAGAGAGCGAGCCACCCCAGTTGCCTCCTGTTCTAAAAAAGCAGTGGGCGCTCGGGCAGATCTGAGGGTTTCAGCGGGAGCTAATCCGCCGCCCACGGGCTCGCGGACCTCTCGCTCCTCACGGCGCTCCATCCAAGCTTCGGGTGGTGAGAGTGATCCGTCTAACCAGATGGTAGCTCTCACACTCGCTGACACCGGAGATCAGATGTCCTCCGCGGCATCGGAGGGTGGGCTTTCACTGTCCAACGAAGATCCGGACCCGCTCGCCCCCTCCGGGCAGGTGAGCGCTGTCAAATCGGATCCTGAAGCGGACATGTTAGCCATGCTTTCCCGGGCTGCTTCGGCCGTGGGGTTGGAGATGGTTTATCCCCCAGCTCCGCGGCCGGACCGACTAGATGGGTGCTACGTAGAGGACCAGAAGGCGAAGCCTTCGAAGCCTCTCGTCCCCTTCTTCCCGGAAGTGCACAGTAGGCTCACGCAGTCCTGGAGGGCACCTTTCTCTGCCCGTGCTGCGAGTGCCTCCGCCCTCACCGCCCTTGACGGCGGAGCTGCCAGGGGGTATGAGGCGATCCCGTCAGTGGAGTGCGCTATCGCGGTCAATCTTTGTCCGCGCGGCGCCTCTACGTGGCGGGGTTTGCCCCGCCTCCCGTCCAAAGCCTGTAGGTTGTCTGCCTCCCTCGGAGCCAGAGCTTATAAGGCTGCGGGCCAGGCTTTGCACGCGATGGCCACCTACCAGCGCTACCAAGCGCAGGCGCTGGCCGAGCTGCACGAGGGCGGGTCCAACCCAAGCTTATTACATGAGCTGCGCACCGCGACCGACTATGCTCTTTGGACTACTAAGTCCGCCGCGTGTGCGCTGGGGAGGACGATGTCCACACTTGTGGTTCAGGAACGCCACCTCTGGCTAAACCTGGCCGATATGCGCGACGTTGACAAAGTTCGCTTTCTTGACTCGCCCATATCCCAGGCTGGCCTGTTCGGCGACACCGTCGGTGAATTCACCCAGGAATTCAAGGCGGTGAAAGAGCAGTCGGATGCGATGGGCAATGTCATCTATCGGCGTGGCCGTAAGCCCGCTCCGCCCGCCAAGCCATCCACCTCCGCTGTTCCTCGCCGAGGGCGCCCGCCAACGAGTGCTGCCCCGCCCCCGCCTCCGGCCAAGCCCCTCCTGCCCAGGGCGCCATTAAGTCCAGTAAACGGACCGCGAAGCGTCCCTGAGACAGGCCATCCGGAGAAGAGGAAACTTGCTCTTTCCCCGCTGGAGGGCGGGGCCCCGATAACAACGGTACTTTTCAGTGCCACCAAAACATCAGTAAAAGAGCACTTTTTCCCTTCCCCGGATGTGACTGCACGAGTTCTGCCAGTCCGGGACGCGCTGCCTTCCGGCTCGCAGACTCTACGTGCTTCGCCAGTGGCTCATGAGCGCTGGAGGGACGGTCTCCCTTCCCTCAGCCCTCCAGCCCCCTCTCCGGAGTCAGGGTGCGGAGCCAGAGCGAATCGCTCTCCTCCAGCTCTTCCGCGGGACCCTCGTGCTTCCCGGATCAGCACACCCACTCCGCGCTGCCCCACAGCTGGTACGTCAGCGATTGTAGCGATGACTCCATTAGCGAGGTCTGCCTGCCTGGTTAGCGCGGGCCAGCCCCTCGTGGTGGCTCATACGCACAATCAGACTCGGTTACGCGATTCAGTTCGCGAAACGGCCCCCCAAGTTTACGGGCGTGTATTTCTCCAGGGTCAACCCCCTGTCCGCCCCTGTCTTGCGAGAGGAGATTGCTGCCCTCCTGGCGAAGGGTGCAATCGAGCCGGTTCCTCCAGCCGAGATGGAGAGTGGGTTTTACAGCCCATACTTCATCGTACCCAAAAAGAGCGGTGGGTCACGGCCAATCCTAGATCTGCGCGTTTTGAACCGCTGTCTGCACAGGCTGCCGTTCAGAATGCTCACGCAGAGGCGCATTCTCCAATGCGTTCGTCCTCGGGATTGGTTTGCAGCCATAGACCTGAAGGACGCGTATTTCCATGTCTCCATTCTTCCACGCCACCGCCAATTTCTGCGGTTTGCGTTCGAGGGTCGAGCGTGGCAGTACAAGGTCCTCCCCTTCGGGCTCTCTCTGTCTCCGCGGGTCTTCACCAAACTCGCGGAGGGTGCCCTAGCGCCCCTTCGGCTCGCGGGCATTCGCATACTCAATTATCTCGACGACTGGCTGATTTTAGCCCACTCGCGGGAGCAATTGATTATGCACAGGGACAAGGTGCTTCGGCATCTCCGCCTACTGGGGCTTCAGGTCAACCGAGAAAAGAGCAAACTCGCCCCCGTGCAGAGAATTTCTTTTCTCGGGATGGAGCTGGACTCGATCACCATGGTAGCGCACCTCTCCGAGGAACGCGCTCGCCTGTTGCTGAACTGTCTGAGGGAGCTCGACAGCAAACTAGTGGTCCCACTGAAGTTCTTTCAGAGGCTCCTGGGGCATATGGCATCCGCAGCCGCCGTCACGCCGCTCGGGTTGCTCCATATGAGACCACTTCAGCACTGGCTTCAAGATCGGGTCCCCAGACGCGCATGGCACGCGGGCACACACCGGGTCTCGGTTACTGCGCTGTGTCGCCGCGCCCTCAGCCCTTGGAACGACCCCTCGTTCCTACAGGCCGGTGTGCCTCTAGGACAGGCGTCCAGCCATGTTGTTGTTTCAACAGACGCTTCCAACACGGGTTGGGGGGCCGTGTGTCGCGGGCATGCGGCTGCGGGCCTCTGGAAGGGTGCCCAGCTGCATTGGCATATCAATCGCCTAGAGCTGTTGGCAGTGTTCCTCGCTCTCCACCGCTTTTTACCGGTGCTGGAGCGGCAACACGTGCTGGTCAGGACGGACAGCATGGCGGCGGCGGCGTATATCAACCGCATGGGGGGTATGCGCTCTCGCCGCATGTCTCAGCTCGCCCGCCGTCTGCTCCTCTGGAGTCACCCGCGGCTGAAATCGCTGCGCGCCATTCACGTCCCAGGCACGCTCAATCGTGCAGCCGATGCGCTCTCACGACAGCTGTTACGCCCTGGAGAATGGAGACTCCACCCCGAGTCTGTTCAGCTGATATGGGCGCGATTCGGGGAGGCCCAGATCGATCTGTTTGCTTCCCCCGAGAACGCTCACTGCCAGTTGTTTTTTTCCCTGACCGAGGGCTCTCTCGGCACGGATGCACTGGCCCACAGCTGGCCTCGGGGCATGCGCAAGTATGCGTTTCCCCCAGTGAGCCTGCTCGCGCAGTTTCTGTGCAAGGTCAGGGAGGACAAGGAACAGGTTCTGCTAGTTGCGCCCCTTTGGCCCAACCGGACCTGGATATCAGAGCTCTCACTCCTCGCGACGGCCCTCCCCTGGCGGATCCCTTTGAGAGAGGACCTACTCTCTCAGGGACAGGGCACCATCTGGCACCCTCGCCCCGATCTTTGGAACCTCCACGTGTGGTCCCTAGACGCGAGGAAGACTTAGGTAACCTACCGACTGCGGTGGTTAATACCATCACTCAGGCTAGAGCCCCCTCCACGAGGCGCGCCTACGCCCTGAAGTGGAGTCTATTCACTGAATGGTGCGTCTCTCGCAGAGAAGACCCCCGAAATTGCCAGATTAGTGTTGTGCTCTCTTTCCTTCAAGAGAAGTTGGACAGCAGGCTGTCGCCCTCCACTCTCAAGGTTTACGTGGCCGCCATCTCCGCTTATCATAGCGCGGTAGCTGGCGACACCGTGGGAAAGCATAACCTGGTCATCCAGTTCCTTAGGGGTGCTAGGCGAATTAATCCATCTCGCCCCCCTTTCATGCCCTCTTGGGATCTCGCCCTCGTTCTCACGAGTCTGCGATCCGATCCCTTTGAGCCACTCGAATCAGTATCTCTAAGATTTCTGTCCCTGAAGACAGCTCTGCTGGTTGCGTTGGCCTCCATCAAGAGGGTCGGGGACCTGGAGGCATTTTCGGTCAGTGACTCGTGCCTGGAATTCGGGCCGGATTACTCTCACGTCATCCTGAGATCCCGCCCCGGTTATGTGCCCAAGGTTCCTACCACCCCCTTTAGAGATCAGGTAGTGAACCTGCAAGCGCTGCCCCCGGAGGAGGCAGACCCAGCCCTTTCTTTAATTTGTCCAGTTCGCGCTCTGCGCATTTATGTGGACCGTACTCAGAATTTTAGATCATCTGAGCAGCTCTTTATCTGTTATGGCGGTCGGCAGCAGGGAAGTGCCGTATCAAAACAAAGATTATCCCACTGGATTGTGGATGCCATTTCACTCGCTTATTCGAGTCGAGGTCAGCCGTGTCCCCCGGGAGTTCGTGCACACTCCACTCGGAGCGTTGCATCCTCTTGGGCGCGTGCACGCGGCGCCTCTCTAACAGACATCTGTAGAGCTGCGGGCTGGGCGACACCCAACACATTTGCAAGGTTTTACAATCTGCGAGTGGAGCCGGTTTCCTCAAGGGTATTAGGTAACCCTTTGGTGATTGAGGAGACAACTCGGTAGGGTGTTGAAACACGCTTGCTGCGCCATTCTCCCTAACACGGAGGTACGACTCAGCGGAGGAGTCACTTGCTGGCCCACTACGTTGTAGGTCTGCCCGCTGGTCAGCCCGCGTTTTGGGTATAGGTGCCTGCTATGCGTGATCCCCACTAGGCGATCCCATATGCTTATTCCGCCACGGCTAAGTCCCCCCCCTGGGCGGACCCGTGTCTTCCCTCTCCGCTAACCACTCTTTTGCTATGCGTACTCCCCCTTTTTAGGGCTAGTCCATATGTAAATTCTGCCATCTATCCCCCCCTTGGGTAACGGATGGCCTCCGCAGCGTCCTCCCTATCGGGATTGCACGCTTCCCAACGTACTGTCGTATTTCCTAGAATTATCTAGATGCTCACGACTTCCCAAAAAATATATCTAAATCCGTAAAACTTCTGTTGAAGTAGGATAAATTAGGGCCAGGGACACGTTGGAGGACCGCGCCCCCCATGATGTGGGTGCGTCACGCTTGCTTGACTATCTCCTCATCGGGGGTGTTGGTAAGGTGCAGTCATTATGGCGCTTTCAATGGGCTCCCAATGCGTGGATTTTACAAATCAAATCCACTTATAGTGCTGAAGTTCCCCCCGAAGGGGAACGTTCGAGGTTACTAAAGTAACCCTTCGTTCCCCGAGGAGGGGAACGGAAGCACTATACTCCGTCGCCATAATGACTGTCCCTTAGCTGTTTGAAAGTCTCTTCAGCTTAAAAGGATGGCGTCTGCTGGCTTCAGGTGTGCTTATATGCTGAGATAATTGCAGATGTCGCACACCTGCGCAAGCTTACGCTGCCAATTAATTTCATTCATTGGCCCGTTCAATACTCTCCAGACAAGCGGCTTCTGATCCGAATCCTCCCAATGCGTGGATTTTACAAATCAAATCCACTTATAGTGCTTCCGTTCCCCTCCTCGGGGAACGAAGGGTTACTTTAGTAACCTCGAACGTTTCTCTGTGTAGTTGATCTCAGATATTGCTGAAATTCAGTGCCCAGCTGTATCATTACTGAGCTGTAAACATTTTATCCAATGGATAATCACACTCTTGTGATATTCCAACACAATCTCACGACAATTCGTAACTTTTTCATTTAGTGGCTAATTCGTAGGAATTCGTACGATCTAATTCGTACATTTTAGTACGATTTGCTCATCCCCCAATGACGGTTGGGTTTAGGTGCCACGCCTCCTTTTTAAAATCGTACAATTTCTTACGACTGAACTCGTACCAATTCGTACGAATTAGCCACTAAACTGCCAAAACGTAAAATACTTACGTTTTCTCGTGAGATCAGGCTGGATATTCTCACAATTTTAAAACCAACTCTGAATGGTTTGCTATGTTTGACAAGGAGCCACAATGTTTTGAACATTACTAATGTCATGACACTATATGGGGTACACCTTGCCCAACTGCTCATTAATGCAAATTTCCAATCAGCCAATCACATGGCAAGACGTGTAGACAGGGTCAAGATGATCTGCTGCAGTTCAAACCAAGAATGGCCAGACTGGTTGGAGCTGATAGAAAGGCAACATTAACTAAAATAACCACTTGTTAAAACTGAGGTATGCAGAGGAGCATCTCTGAACACACAAAATGTCGAACCTTGAGGCAGATGGGTTACAGCAGCAGAAAACCACACCGGGTACCACTCCTGTCAGCTAAGAACAGGAAACTGAGGCTACAATTTGCACGGCCTCACCAAAATTGAACAATAGAAGATTGGAAAAACATTGCCTGGTACGGCGAGGCAAGTGTCCAGCAAAGTTTAGTTCCAACCCCAATCAGGCACACCTGGGCTAGCTAATCAAGCTCTTCAGCTGCAGTCACATTAGAGTTTGAGCATGTGATATTCTGTCATGCGGCGCTGCGAAAAGGGGCGGGATTAAACAAGCTTATTAGACATTTTAAAACACGAGCGATTGCTCCATGTTTTAAATTTATGTCCAGAGAGGTCATGTTTTGATCCTCGATTGGTCTCACGCAGTCAAGTGATGCGATTTCGCAGGTCAGAGTTCACCAAGCTTGAACTTTGCACCACAGCAGCCTGCGAAATTTGACCTTGCGTTTCCAGTTTGACGCATTCGTGTGCGTATGAATGGAAGTCTATGGGAGGAAAAGCCCAGTGTGACCGCAGCTTTTCTAGGCTTACTAGAAACATTCTTGCAGGTGTGTTGAGGCAAGTTGGAGCTAAAATCTGCAAGACACTGGCCCTCCAAGACCGAGTTTGGACACCCCTGATTAAGGCAGTTCTGAAGGCAAAATGGGGTCCAACCTGGTACTAGTAAGGTGTAAATAAAAAAGTGGCCATTGAGTGTAGCTTGCATCAAGAGTATTTTGCCAACATGACTTATCTGGAGAGGTTTCTGAGATCCATGTGGATATTTCTGGTCAAAGGTTACATGGGTGGTATCCAAATGGATTCCTTCATTTCTTCATGCACTCTCAAACCTTCACCATGGAGGCAAATACTTTTCTTGCATGCGTTTGTTGGCATTTTCTGCACTTTGTTTTTCTCCCCAATAACAAATTTGTCAGTATAATGCTTAATTTGAATGTTTTTAATTTTGACAAATGTTGCACTTAAATGAATTGAATACGTAATCACGTAAGCACATATGTGCTTTAGGTCTTTAGGACTTTAGGTCTGCACATGTCTGAAAATAATGAACAATATTTTTTTTATATTTAAAAAAATCTAAATGTTTAGTACATTTAAATAAATAAAACAAAAATAAATAAACAAAAAATCAAAAGTTATTTTCTAATTAGGCTGAAAATTGTGGGTGGGCAACATTTGTTTTTGTGGCAGGCCACAAAATTCTCCGAAGCAGATTCTCTGAAGTCAAAACCTCACGTCTCCATTCCCTTCTATCAGGGAACAGGGGTTACATTAGTAACTGAGATGTTTTTGTCAAAAAAAAAAAATGTGTGCATAAAATTTGTGGTGGAAAAATAATGCCATATGTGAATCTCAAACATTCTGAAACCTATTATGAGACACCCTATATGATAGTTGATAACTTGGTTAGTAAGAGTTCTCAGCTCATGTGGAACTTCTTAATGGACACCACCAGAGGCACATTATGAGCGATCATCAAAGTTTAAATAAAGTCACACATGACATCGCATCCATTCTTATGACATCCTCGAATCCAATATTATGACAAATAACCACCATATATAATATCGTACAAGCCAACACATATAAATTAGAAATCTTGCAGATCTCAACACAATCAACAAATGGAATTGGAGCTGCTCTTGGGATGGACATCAATAGGGAATAACACATGCTTTATTTTAATTTCGATGCTGGAGTGGGCCAAGCGCATCTTGTTTCAATAAAGAACAAAAATATTTGTAGGCTTATCTAAAGAAAGCTAATTTAAGGCTTGACAGAAAAATTGCTGGTGGAGAAAGTGATTCTCAGAACCATGTGTCATATCGGCGAAACAGAAATCGCACCAAGATCCCGCTTATGATGGACACTTATTGTGTAATCCGTACAGTGGTTAAATATAATCCAGCATATGCAATACAATTAATTGTAGGTGTATTTACCAAAATTTAGTAACAATTTCCCATCTGATCCAGACAAATTAGATTAGATTTAATTGCAATGTTCATTGTGCTTTATACAGTTGAAGCCAAAAGTATTAGCCTCTTGTGAAATATTTATTCTTTTTCAAATATTTCTCAAGCGATGATGACAGAGACTGTATAATGATCAGTCATATAGGTTTTAAGGGAGCAAATGAGAGAGCTGACCCTTCGATGGCAGCTTGACTGGCAGGAGATCCCAATATAGGTGAAGCAAATATTCTGGCCCTGTGTCTTCCCACAATTTTGACCAACAAGCATCGTCTTAGAGCAGTGGTGCTCAACCCTGTTCCTGGATATCGACCTTCCTGCAAAGTTCAGCTCCAACCCTGATCAAACACAGCTGAACCAATTAATTAGGTGCTGAACAGCACTTGATAATTACAGGCAGGTGGGTTTGATATGGGTTGCAACTGAAATCTGCAGGAAGGTCGATCTACAAGAACAGGGTTAAGCACCACTGTTCTGCAGCTGCGGTCACACTGGGCTTTTCTTCCCATAGACAACCATTCATACGCACGCGAATGCGTCAGACCGGAAACACGAGTCATGCGTCAAGTTTCGCAGGTTGCTGCAGTAGAAAGTTTAAGCTTGGTGAACTCTGACCTGCGAAATCGCATCACTTGACTGCGTGAGACCAATCGAGAATCAAAACATGCTCAGGAGAGAAAATTAAAACATGGAGCAATCGCTCGCTTTTTATAATGTCTAATAATCTTGTTTAATCTAGCCCCTTTTTGCAGCGCTGTATGACAGAATTTCGCACCGTAGCTTAATACGATGCTTGTTGGTCAAAATTGTGGAAAGCCACAGGGCTAGAATATTGGCTTCCCCTATATTGGGATCTCCTGCCAATCAATCTCTGCACAAGAAGTTTGGCCAGGGGAGCAACGGTAATGACCACCTGAGCCTAGTTTCTCTAAAATGCTTCTTTCCTTCACTTTCGTCAATTGGGGAAGTTTGTTCCTCGCCACTGGCATGCTTGGTTCAGGACTTGTGGAGATGTGCAACAATTGATTTGCCCTTTATTGTTTGGACTTTCAGCAGTGGAAAATAATCCACACAGAACTGAACTAAACTTAACTCTGAAAACTGGACTGACACAGTTTTAGTTTACTAGCATTTTAATGTTAATTTTTTTTTTTTTTTACACAATTTACATTGTAAAAGCGCTATAGAAATAAAGATGAATTTAATTTGAATGTAGACAGGAGGTACACAGAAAAGCTGGGCAAAAATCTAATTCATCCTTTTACCAAAACTTAAGTATGAAATGGGTATGTTTGTGTGGACGAATCACCATCAACCATCAGTGGTGCTGTCACTTGTTGAACGAAGATGCAAAATGTGAGGCTGCTGAACTAATCTTTACTGTAACTGGACCTACATTGTATGCAAAACTTTAGTTTGTGGAGATGTGACTTGTGACATGGCAAAGGACAAAGAATTTCAATCAGAAACTATCCAATAACTCACAAGTTCAATGGATTCAAGAGTTTATATCAAAGAGATATAAACAAAGGCGATATCAAAAAAGACATCCTATGTTAACATGTAAGTTGCCCCGATTTCACTAAAATTTACCTTCTATTTCTACAAATTCAATCAATAATCATTTTCAGGTCTTTAAAATCTGTAAAATGTTTTCAAACTCTTATGCATAATAATTTGGAACAATGCATTTGGAGTTATTTTTTCTATTATTCTTAAATAAATAGACAACTCTCAACTCTCACATGGTTGCCCACTGAAGCTAAGCCGGGCTGCACCTGGTCAGTACCTGGATGGGAGACAACAGGGGAAAGCTAAGTTTCTGCCGGAAGTGGTGTTAGTAAGATCACCAGGGGGCACTTCTCTCGTGGTCTGTGTGGGTCCTAACACCCCAGTATATTGATGGGGACTCTATACTGCTTAGTGAGTGCCATCTTTCAGATGAGATGTTTATTAAGGTCCTGACTCTCTGTGGTCATTAAAAATCCCAAGATGTCCTTTGAAAAAGAGTAGGGGTTTAACCCTGGCATCCTGGCCAACTTTGCCCATTAGCCTCCTAACCATCCCCATATCATAATTGACTCTGGCTGTTTCTCAATTCCAAGAACTCAGAGAACGGACTTGCGTTCTTGTGGAGACCGGTCTTGCCAGGTGTCCTCGGAAGAACGAACTCAGGAGACCATGAGAACAGAGAACGCGTCCTGTGAGAAATGAGATGCTGCGTTCTTCCTGATGGTCACATGACCTTCACGCGTTTAAAATGGAAAATTATTGAAACATTACAGCATTCATAAAACAATTTGTTGCTTTACCCTTTTCAAAATATTTACTATGCATAAAAACATTCTAAATATACTCTGCACAATATAAATAAAGTGAAGTTTATTCATAAACTAATTTCGAGAGGATCACTTGCTTATGATTTATCACAGCCGGTCTCGCATTTGCTAATCAGTATCTTCCAATCATATGAGCCCCAAGCTACTATAAATAGCCACAGTTTTCAGTTCACTTTATCTTCGTTTGGAAGAAACCCCCCTCCTCCCCCTTTACCTCTGATTGGGCGGCACGGCGGCCCAGTGGTTAGCACTGTGAGCCCCACAGCAAGAACACTGCCAGCCCTGGTTCCACAGGACCGGTGGGTGTTTCTGTGAGGAGTTTGTATGTTCTCCCCGTGTCTGCGTGGGTTTTCCCCGGGTTCTCCGGTTTCCTCCCACCATCCAAAGACATTCAACATACATAACAATCAAGCTTTGTCTAATCCCTTGTGTTCCCTTAGCTACCGCAGCAGGGGAGTTCTGAGATCCACCGAGCTCAGGCACCCCTCTTGCTCTGCCAAAGGGAGCTCCGGGCTCTCTCCCGGGACAGCATGCCAAACAAGCTTTTATAAATCATCAGCTAAGTGTGAACTCTTGAAACAGATTTTAATATGAATTTCATCAAACAAACACCCTTAATGTGTTTATTTCTTTATTAAGATGTCCATGGTAATGTTTACTTTTACTGTTTTATTTAGGGAAACTCCTGAGGTGAATAAGTCATATCTCTGAACTTTATTAATAAATCTAAATAAAACGCTGTGCTTCCCACCGCAATGACTTCTGGGACTTCCAGAGTGAGATTGGTGCTCACCTGCATCGTTGCATCCTCGATATCAAGAACACATCGGGAAGTTTCACGCGTCCTCTGTCCTTGCGGTCTTGAGTATTGGAACTGAACTTTGGCAGCTGATGATGACAAGAGAACACCAGGACGCAAGACCGCTGAAGAACGCATATTGAAAAACAGCCTCTGTCTCATCTCCACCAGTTAGCTGGTGTGTGGTGTGCGGTCTGGCGCAATATGACTGCTGTCTCGTCATCCAGGTGGATGCTGCACACTGGAGGTGGATGGTGGTGGATTCCCCCATGAGTAAAGGGCTTTGTTCAATAAAATTACAATTATTTGTAACAGTTAATATTATATACAGTCAAGCCTGAAATTATTCATACATCCGGCAAATTCTGGCTTTTATTCAACCAGCAACTTTATTTTTGACCGGAAATTTTCACAGGCTTGTCCCAAAATAAAAGATGAAGAGGCGCCATTGTGAATTTTTTTTTTCCTCTGCTTTCATTTACAATTGAACAAAATGTGGCCTGTACAAAATTATTCATGCCCTCTGCAAACTGTCACAGTCTATGGGAAAATTCAAAGTTATATAACAAACCATCCAAGCTGTTTTAAAACATCCAAATCACCGTTATTGATTGGCAACAGCTGTTATAATCAACTTAACAGGTGAAAAACAGAAGTTCTTTGTTGTTTGTGGACAGTCATGGCTAAGACAAAGGAGCTCTGTGAGAACCTGCGGATGTGCATTGTGGCTGTTCACAAGTGAGTAAAGAGTTATAAGACCATATCTTAATGTTTGGAAGTTCCAGTGACTACAGTGCAACGTATTATAAAAATTACAAGATGTTCTGGACTGTAAAAAAAAAAAAAAAATGCAGGAAGGTGGAGAAGCAGGCGCCAATCAGCCGTTTGACTCCGTGGGTTAGAAAAGTGTTAGCATGAGGCGTTTCAGGGAAATGGATCTCAATTACCATCCGTGTCTCTTCTCTGCTTATGTCCAGCTCTTGATAGCCTTCAGCTGGGGCTGATTGGCGTTGTGTGAATCGTGAGCTAAAATGTTAATGTGCGTAATGTGTATTATATTAAGCAATATATTGACCATGTTCTAAAATGCGTGAGCCTGTTTTCGCGATTGATTTATAACTTCCGATTCAGTCGCCTAAGGGACAAATAACTAGGAATAATAAACGTCAGAAAACGGTCAAACTCTAAAAACAAATGTTTGCATGACTATACAGACCAAGTAGAATAATTTAATAAGAAAATATCAGTTTGCAACATCAAACTTTGAAACAAGTAGTTGTTAACGTCTAAAAATTAATGGAAGTAAATCGTAAGTCTCAAGCCAAAAAGATTCAAATGGCTGCGCCTGCTCGTCGGTGAAGAATAAGGTGAATAGTTAAGTTCAAAATTAATAATAATTGAGGAGGGCTAAAAATTCTGACTTTAACTGTACTGTATGTGATATTAGACAAATAAAAATTGTGTGAGGTGATGCTGTTCATTTACAACTGAGAGAGGATAATGAGTTTTTTTTTTTTCACATTACACCCTGCTGAAAAATCCAGCTTAAACCAGCCTAGGCTGGTTGGCTGGTTTTAGCTGGTTGACCAGGCTGGTTTTAGAGGGGTTTTGGCCATTTCCATGCTGGAAATCCAGCTAAAACCAGCTTTACCAGCCTATAGTTTAAGCTGGATATAGCTGGTTTTGGCTGGACTCCCAGTTTGGCTAGGCTGGTCAAGCTAGTTTTAGCTGGACATCTCCTAGTTAAGACCAGGCTGGAAATGGCTGGAAACCAGCCTGGAAGTAGCCAAAACCCCTCTAAAACCAGCCTGGTTGACCAGCTAAAACCAGCCAACCAGCCTTGGCTGGTTTTAAGCTGGATTTTTCAGCAGGGACTTGTGCATATCTTGAATCCTGAACACTTTATAAAAGGGCAATATTTAATTCACATATGTTTTACAGATTCCTGACATTTGACATGTCATTATATGACCGGAAGCTCACTGGCCAGAGTGCAGAAGATCCCCAGGACTATTCACTGATGCTGTTTAGTTTTGGTTGTAAAATGTATATTTTCTTAGACTCTCAAGGTGATAGTTGCCTTTTGACTTGAATCATGAGTCACCATGCAGCACAGTTTGAGAGTTTTTCTGTGTTCTACTGACTGGGGAATTAAAGACTACGTATTCGATGAGAAGAGGCAGTACAGCCGCTCCTTATACGCAGAGTATGCAGGCTGTGTAGGGGATAAAATAAATAAAAAATAAAAGGAACTTTTATTTGATAATATTAACATAAAATGAGTGCAAATAAAAGATAAATTGATTAATATGTTGGTAAATACATTTAAAATTTTCATTTTCTAACGAATGCAAAAACAAATGTGACGTTTTTTTTTTTTGTTTTTTTTTCCCGGTCCAATTAAATTACATGTTTTGCATTGTTGCTGAGGTACCATAAGTATGATCACAAACAACATACTCCTGAAGCACAACTGGATGTACGGGAAGCAAAGTGGTTCTAAAAGTACGTATTTTTTTCCCGAAATTTAAATTTTTTTTTTTACTTTAAGCTAAATTGTATTTTAGACAGTATGTCAGCCATGAACATGTTTACATTATAGAGTTACAGCAGGTATAGCATAGCAATTTCAAAAAATACAAACAAGAAAATTAAAAGTTTTTACAATTCTTTTTTTTATTATTAACAGGAAAAGCATTCGTAGTCTTCTTCTGTTGCTGGATTATCAACACAGGCCATGTGGAACCATCAACCACATTGGTCACAGGAAATCTAAAAATAAAAGTGGGCAAATATTAATAATACATCCGCCTCATAATAAAAGGGGAAGCAACGTTGTGGGCAAATGTTCATGTTATTCAATTATATTCTACACTATTGTGTAGAATTTGATTGAAAAATAAAAATTTTGCTTACAACGCATTTACAATTAAAAGACAAATATTGTTACCCAGAGAACATTTACAGATTTATCAAATGTCTCTGCCTCCCCACAAAAGTGACACAGGTCATCCATGAGATAAAATACAATAAACCATGTGTGATTTATGTTATTTATTTTATTTATTTATTTTTTATTTTATTTTATTTATTTATTTTGGTGAACTTTCCAAATCAGTGCTGAAAATGCATAAACATTCAACACCTTCAAGTTAAAAACAAATAAAAACACCAGGGGCCTCATGTATCAACGCTGCGTACGCACAAAAACTTTGCGTACGCCAGGTTTCACGCTCAGAATCGCTCACGTTTGGATTTACTAACAATGAACTGAACGTGGGAATGTGCGCAGGTTCACGGCAGCTTTCTGGCAGGCGTACGCACATTTTTTGTGCGTGTCTGTTTTATTTCCATTGGCGACTCCTAGAGGCAGTTGTGTTAAATTCTTCTCTACAAAGTGTCTGATCCTTGCAATGGCAGCTGTATGAGACGGGTTCATCTAGTAGGTATGTAAGATTTCCATACCATACAGTTGACCAGCTAAACATTAAAGCGCAAATTGCAGCAGTCGCCTGTTTTCCCAATGTTATCTGAGCGATCTACCGCATGCACATTGCTATAAAGACACTATCTGAAGATGAATTTGCATGCGTGAATCAGAAACATTTCCATTCAATAAATGTGCAAATAAAATATGATGCACAAACTTATTGATGATTCCTACTTGTCTTTCTCTTGATAAATAGTGGGCAAAATCTGATATGTAGCGGGGGAAAAAAAGAAGAAAGAATTCATCAGACGCTGGATTCGAGCCGAGTTTATGCTCGAACATGTCTGTACATGATCTCATGCTTCTTATGAGGTGCGCCACTGAGACTGCTTAGGGTATCGCAACATTTTACAGATATAAACCACACTATTTCTTTTTTAAATGCACTCAGTGTGATGTTCAGACCCAACTGTGTTAACCGTATCAGCTAAACTCTCCCACTCTATTTTTTTCTTTTGTTGTTAATTCCGGAGAACAAACTTGCAAATAACACCGCTTTTCTCCGGTCTACCTCCGAAAGCAGCACCTCCATTTCACATTCTGTTCAAAGTTTCTCTTTTTGCTTGATTTTGCCGTTGCTTTTTCGTTGGGTTTTTCCATTAGCATAGTCATTAGCATATTCATATGGGGGAGGAGGCAGGGAGGGGTTTTGTGCTCGTGCATGTTGCGCTCAGTTTCACGTTCATTCAGATGTACAAAAGAATATGCGTGAGATTCGGCGTACGCAGTGTTTCATACATCTGAATTTTTTTCTGCGTACGCACAAAGCTGTAAATGTTTTAGTAAGATTTCCACGCAAGTCTTCGTACATGAGGCCCCAGGACCCTGTTTCACTAAGGAGGTTCAACTAACTTGGGGTTAAACTTGAATTCCGAGTCGATTTACAGAGAGATTAAAAACTGAGAGTTTTCGGTTTTAGAACAGCTGATTTGAGTTAGGTCAATCAACTTTGAGTAGTTAAAGTTAAGCGCACACACCATGACTATAAAAAGGCATTATCAATGGAAGGTAGATTCTACGAGTGACCATGGCAATATCTGAAAAAAAGAGATCAGCATTTCTTTCTCCAGCTAATCTTGATGGGCTCATGCAGTTTTAACAAATATGACCATATATTTAAAAAGTAACACCACTGCATCAGTTAAACAGAGACAGTTAGCGTGGGAAAACATAGCTGTGCAAGTAGTTTTACATTAAAAGTATTTAAATATAATAAAATAGTAATGTAATGTGTGGCATTTTATTAAATTTAAACGAGGCTAAGGCGACAAATACTGCTTCGTCTTCTAAAAAGGGTAGGAGGTTGACAGAAACTCAGAGTTTAGAGAATAAAACCTGCTCCTGACCAGGTTAGATTCACAGAGTAATTTACCACATTAACTGACTCAGAGTTAAAGTTACCTCTCTTTCAGAAACAGGCTTGATTTACCACGCTTTCTCGAGTTTCTTTTCTCGAAACCTGCCATTTTAAAACGGAAAACCCAGAGTTTCTCTCATTTCAGGGTTAAAATACTCTGAGTTTTCAATTAACCTCCTTTCTGAAATGGGCCCCAGGTTGGTCAAGAAGTGTTGATGCAATCTCTAATCGGAGTCGTTTCACTTCTTGTGGTGCATTGCAGATGTCAATTTTCTTTTCTTCAAGAATGTATTCTGCAAACTGGACAAAAACAACAACAATCAACAAACCATCCAATTTTTTATTAATATTTCATATGGACAATGACAAATACCTTCAAAGCAAACACACCACACGACGTACCATCTTTTTGATGTGGGTGAGGCAGTGTTTTACACACCCAATGTGAAACTGGAAGTTTTTTCTTCGTTATTGCCCTGCAAACAGGTTGTTGTTGTCAACTTCCAATATCAGATTGTGCTGAATTAAAATACTTAGTTGTTTCCAAACACTTCTTCTTCCTGACCTCAGTCTCTTCAAGGGAGTCAAGAAGAAGAGCTTTCCTTTGGGATGGGTATATAGCAGGGATGGGCAAACTTAATCCTCGAGGGCCGGTGTCCCTGCAGAGTTTTGTTCCAACACTAGTCAAACACATCTGAACAAACTAATCAGTGTCTTCAAGATCACTTGAACTCTATAGGGAGGTCTGTTTGAATAGGGTTGGAGCTAAACTGTGCAGGACACCGGCCCTCCAGAACCGAGATTGCCCACCCCTGGTATATAACCTAGATTTAACTAAAATAAATAAAGTATATCGTTGAGAGAATAGAGGAGGTTTTAAGAAGAGTCCGTTTTCAAATCACAAGCAATTACCACCAAAAACCAGTGGTGACATTCATTTACAATACCCAACAACACCTCTTATTTTGCAGGGTCCACCCGAATATAAATAAAAACAGAACAAAATACACAAATTGCTAAACAAAGCATGTAAGACCCATTTAGTTATTTAATTTAGACATGGTAAGAAAAAAAATCTATAAAAATATTTATTAATAAAAGCACAAAATATACAACAGACATTGAACTGCTGCGGTTTTCCTTTCCACAGCTCAGTTATTGTGAAGGTGTCAAAAGCAAAAGATTTGTTTTGACTTCTCATTGTGCTGCCTTACTTTCAAGGTAAGACAAGCATTTAGTACCTTGTCAGACAAAAATAAAACATTAATATAACATTACATAAAAGATTGACGCGACACAAAAAAATGAATTAAATCTTTACCTCACTATTCATCTCCATGCCAGGTCTGAGCCGTGAAATATCGGAATCAAATAATTTATACGGTCCCACTATGGACAGCAGTAAATAGCTTTCATTGCCTTCCAAAGCACTTTTGATGTTTATAAACAAATAAAAGCTGCACTTTGGAAAATAAAGCTTCATTACAGCATTTAATTTTATAGTACATGAGCACTTACAGCCATGTACTGCATCCTTGGTGTCAACCTGTGTAAGCATTTCCACTGTAGTGGTGTGGGATGGGGGAAAGGAATGATTAGCAGTTAAATTGAGTGGAGAAAGTAAAGAGGAAGACTTGGGGGAGACATGGGGAGAAAGGTATGGTGCATTTGGTGAGGATAGAGGTGATGGTTGGGGTCTAGAGGTGTAGGTTAAGGGTGTTGGTCAGGTCATTTTGTGGTGCATCAAGCATGGCGGAGGAGTATTCCCGATGAAAGTGAGCGGGGCGGGGGTGTCAGTGAAGAAGGTTGGGGAGTCGCGAAAGAAAGCGAAAGTGAACAGCGGGTTGGGGAAAAGAGCGGTCGAGGAGGGGGAACGGTAAATGAGGTGCACGAATTAAGCCCTGCCTCTGTTAACATTTTCCTCTGTGCTGTTGACCTTTTGGGAAATATAGAACTTAGAAATGTATTCACTTTGTAATTTAAACTGAATTAAAGACTCAACGTATACCTAAAATGTCTCGGGCACCTCGGAAGGGTATCGTGCCTCAAAGCCAAACATCAAGAAAAATGGGGAGTACCTAGTTGTCAGCTGTTGCTTGGTTCTTAAACCAAACATCACTGCATCTAGGTACTCATCCCATTTTCAGGTCACTCCTCCACAAGTTTACACAAGGCTCAAGAGCAGGGCTCACAAATCTCGGTCCTGAAGGGCCGGTGTCCCTGCAGGGTTTAGCTCCAACTTGCCTCTACACACCTGCCTGGATGTTTCAAGTATACCTGGCAAGGTCTTGATTAGCTGGTTCAGGTGTGTTTGATTAGGGTTGAAGCTCAAATCTGCAGGACGCCGGCCCTCCAGGAACAACACCCTGCTCTAGAGCATGGGTGTAAAAAAACTCGGTCCTGGAGGGCCAGTGTGCTGCTGAATTTAGCTTCAACGTACCTCAGCACACCTGCCAGAAAGTTTCTAGTTTTTCTAGTAAGAGCTTGATTAGCTGGTTCAGGTGTGTTTGATTAGGGTTGGAGCTAAACTCCCCTGGACACCGGCAATCCAGGACCGAGCTTGGACATCCCTGCTCTAGAGTAACAAAGAGCAGAAAGGTATTAGGACACAATTGTAAGGATATCCAATATTACATCAATATTGCATGCCCATAATGCCAACTTACTTCTGGATGGTTCTATTTAGTTTTTCCACAAGGCCGTTAGTTTGTGGATGGTATGGGGCACAGAGGCTTCGTTCCACACCGAGGAAGTCACAGAGATCTTTGTTGATCTATTTGCAAAACATATGTAAGGTTTGTATCATTTTGATTTGCACAAAACATTTATACCTATTTTGAATGTAATTCGATAAGAAAGTTGCAAACCTGGTTCACAAACTCTCTGCCTAGGTCAGTTGAGATCCTCTTTGGTGCCCCAAACCTATGAAAAGAATTAATTGTGAGACACAACTGCAGCTGATTTGTTGGGTATTGGATACGCTTCAGACCATTTGGTATAATAATCACAATACACAAATGTATTCGTTGACCTTTTGGTCACTTTGCCCACCAGGTCGATACCCAACAATTCTACTGGCCTATCCACCTTGGGAAAGAAAAACAGCACAAATAAATGTGAATGCTGTGACACCATGTATTTGAAAATGTGAACAAGCTTGCACACATTTTAGAATATATTTTAGCTCCTGTTTTATGGATGGCCCACAAAACTGGTATTGAGCACACTGCAAAACTTGAAAATCAGAAACAAGCAAAGGAGAAACAAACCATTGATATCTCATAACAAGTTTGAAAGAAACAATAAACATTTTACCCATTTATCAATATCCACCCCTATTTCAGGCCAGTAAAATCGGGCTGAAATGGTAAATTTTTGTCTTCACAGTCCCACAGTGTGCACAATAATCTTGCATGAAAATCGTTAAAAATTTGATTTGCTTCTTTTTCTCCAATGACCACTTGTTTTTTTTAACTCCACATCATTTTTTTTTTGGAAAGGTGGTAAAGTTTTCCATCTGTTCAAACAGCATTATTGTTATTGAAAATACTTTGATTAAATATTTTAAATCTCAACTCAAAAGTACTTTGCTTACCATTGATTTGGAAGTTGGAAGAACGCCTGCGTATAATATATTTTTGCTCCTTCTTTATACCAACAGGATATGTGCCTTGCCGTTTATAATTCATAATCCATTGCTGTTTAAGTCAAGGAGTTACCGCCAGCAATACAAATTGGTGTGGTGACATTCAAGTGACAACTAATTCATAGCTCTATTGATAATTCATTAATTGACTTATTTAATTAATTGTACACATTTATATTAAGGGTGTAATGATACGTGTATTTGTATTGAACCGTTCGGTATGAGACTTTCGGTTCGGAAAGCATTACAAACCAAACAATGCAGACTAACATCTAAATAGGCCAAAAAGTGAAGCACGTTTTTGTTTCATTCAGTTCCCATACATGGTGTAGACCCGGATTGGCCAATCGGGAGGACCGGGAGCGTTTCAGGTGGGTCGGTCCGTTTTTTGGCCGCGAGGGCTGGTGTTTCTAGCTGCTTGCACTCTCAGCAGTCGCACATTTTTCATTTATTTATTTATTTGACCATAGCCTCACTCTTTTTATTCATTATTTTGCCGCAGTTCCGCTCTTCTTATTTATTGTCTCGCAGCCTCATGAGCAAAATGCAGCCTGCAGGGTAATAATGATGTAACTATCATTACGGCCACACCAGCGTAACAGCGCCATTGTGGTCCAGTGGTCAGCACTTTGCGTTACGACGTCATTGATCTGTGTTCGATCCTCACCTGAGTAATTCTATTTTCTTTAAGACATAAAACTAAAACATAAAAAGGTTGTTGAACATTTGAAGTTCTAATGCAGCTGTTTTCTTGAAAAAGACATGACAGTGTAATTAGAAACTGAATTGGAAATGACCTTATTTTAATATAGTCAGTCGTGAACTGAGGTAGGCAGGTCTAATGCTTGAAACTCCAGTGCTGAAAATGAGTCCCACTCTGGCCCTGACATGGTGCACTGCATTCCTTTTATTCCAAAAAATGTATCAATTGGTATAGATTTAAAAAATAAAAGTTTTTCCTATATAATCCTGCAGTTACTTTTTTACAAGTGTTTAAAGTTGGCAATAGTCCCATAATCGTTTTTTGATGGTAAGAGATGCGGCTTCACGTCACGTGCTTCCCGCTAGACAAATAAGATTGCCTAGCGTCGGAACAACATGTAAACATGGTCCAAGATGGCAGCGCCCTTTACATCACTATCGAGTAGCGAAGAGGATGAAATTACGATCAGACCTTCACCAAAATCAGTAAAATGGTTTATAAACAATGCTATATGCTTCTCACGTCTATATAGGAAGATCGATTGTACACGCAAACTTTGAGATACATTTAGAAACTGCATCAAAAGTGGCTTGTCTTGCAGGATGAGAGTCAGTAAATGGTAGAAATATACAAACAGTGTTTAAAAATCGAGTTTGACAGTGTGCCCGAAGACGCTGGGTTTCACTCCACTTGCTACATGCGTTTTATTGATATAAAGCACTTGGATGCGGTCGAGAAACGAGTTTCACGGCGCACTGAAGCTGGTGATGATCATCACACAGAACACTCTGTTACATTGGGAAATGATGTTTTGTCATTGTATTGACCATCAAATAGTTTGTGTCCTGTACTTCCTGTTTGGTGCATAATTTGCTACTAAACGGATAAGTACATCACTGTGGCAGGCAAACGCCAGAAAGACCATCTTTCACAAGCAGAGATGCTGTCAGCAGGTATAAACAAAGCACACGCTTAAAGTTATATAGCCTACTATATGCTGAGAACCATAACTAACTTTTAAATATATCCCTATTTACATTACATATATAGACCATTTCAATATGGTCATACCATTGGCCCTTGAACAATTGCTGATTGTTATCATACTATGTCATAACTGTAACAAGTGGCAATTCAATCATTTTTTCACGTTAGAACAGCTGTCATAATGTTAAATAGAGGTCAAGTTGGCTTTATATTTGGACATTCAGACTTTCTGCTTATTGATATAAATTCAGAGAATAATTCTTTGCAAATTTTACATGGTGTCATTATGTAAGCAGTCAATGACTATAAAAGTACAGCATTGTTCACAGTCAATTACATAATATTGCTAATATTGTTTTGAAGTCATCCTTGCATGCTATTTTAGACTCAATATTCAACTTTGTGTGGGAAACAGTATGGGCCATTATATGAACAGATATTTATTATATGAACCTCAATTAATGTTATTTATCAGTATGTGGACCTTTTCGGATTCTAGGAAGCTTTGGAAATTAACAATGTAAAACAGGGAAAACATTAGGACCATTGTTATTTACATGTCTTACAATTTACATTGTTGTTTACATGTCTTAAAATAGTCTATATTACAACATTTATTGGACACACAGATTGTTTTTGCATACATATACTGCCTTAACAGTCTAAACTTGTGTTTGATGTTCTTAATACACATTTATTTACAATTTCTGTTTTTACAGGTCAGTTGCTCAAAGCTCAGCTGAGATAAAGGAAGACCCTAGCATTCATGTGCATATTAAAGACAAAGACTGCGTGTCTCTGGAGGTACTATATCACAAGTTCTGTTACAGACAGTACACCAGGTTCTTGACAAAGTCTACTGGAACAGTTACACAGATGTCAGAAGAACAGTAAAGCCTCCTTTCCAAAGCACACGACAAGCGACAGACCGGAAGTCATTCATTTCCAATGGAGAAAAGTCCGGGAGCTGCGTTGGGTTCCGATCATCTCAGTATGCGGAAAATTCAGATCCGAATTGAGCTGCGGATCTGTTTAAATTTTTGAACTCCTGCGACTAAACCGTATGCGACCTGCTGGCTGGATATGATGTAGTCCAGTGTTGTCCAAGCAGGTCCGTGCGCGCCAGATGAGAAATAGGAGTTTATTTGTTTGGTTTTTATTTAAAAATGTCTATATTAAAAGAATTAAATAAAACAATTTTGTATATTTGAACCAGAAACAAGACTAAAAAAAGTACGAAAAGCATTTTTTGCAGTGCATTAGTACTGTATTCTTGACACATTTGTACTGTTGTCTTTGGCTTTTTGTCCTCTTCTGCTGCCATCAGTCTGTTATTGTTTTTTTTTTTTTACTTTTTTAACTGTATTTTATATATGAAAGTGTATTTAATGTTTAATGCTGTGCTTCTATTTTAGGTGCGACTTTTTAACATTCTGTAAGGGGTCTACAGGTGAAAAATAACCATTCTTGGCTAATTCTGGCACATTTTACAGTAATTTTTATTATTGTGCATTGTCCCTGTAAACAAATACTAAAACTAAAAACTAAACTAAACAATGAATTGGTTTTTGTTGAGACCCTGTCTGGAGATTGGTAGAACCAATACCCCATCTGGTAGAAAGAATACTTCATCCATCAGGTACAGACACGGAGTCAATGGACGTAGCTAGCCAAAGTGGTGGTGAAAGCACAGCAAGTAGAATAGCTGATACTGTAGAGACCACAAGGACACTTCATAGTGCGGCCTTGATACTAAAGAGAATTGTCGATGACTCTCCTTTTATGACATGTCCATGGCCACCTAAGTCTGATGATTTAAAGGGCCATGAAACCCCCTCGTTTCAGCAGGGTATTTTCACACCTCTACTTTGGAAAAAGTCAGAAAAGTGGGCGTGTCCAGCTCTGTTTAGGGGGGAGTGTCGGAGGAAGAAAAGAGGCTTGGTGTGGGAGTGTCTATTTGGGCGCGCTGAATTACAGAGTCAAACCACACAACCACAGCGGACAATGTGACTGTTTACATGGACATCTGTAGTCAAATTATTTGCCAAATTATTAAATGGTGGACTTTAACTGTAGTTTGGCTCTTTCATTCAGGGAATTCATTCATGTCTCTCCCGACAAACGTGATATTTGATTCGAGGAGCTGCTCTAAGCGTGTATTTTTCATGCAATGTTTGATACCGCACGGCGAATGAGAGAAAAAAAACCTCAGCATTTCCCGGAAACTTAGATAAACACGGCAGGAAGCGTCAGAAAGCCGCGTGTGTTATTCCGGTCACAAAATCCAACACGAGGTTATAGTTTGGTTGTAACTGTTAGTGCTAACTTGTTTACACTCGGTGCAATAGTTTGTTTGATACGAATAAAATACAAACTGAAGAAACAAAGAGCACTGGTCGCTCACTTACCAAATCTGTAGAGACAGGACAATCACCAGCAACTAGAGCCGCGTCTTTATATAGAGGAGACTAAAAGCGAATCCGGATCTCAGCGTTTGCAGATGAGAACAGCTCTCAGGTAAACAATAATCCTCCTTAGACATGTAAGTTATTGTTGTCGAGCGTCACGTACACTGTTAATCCACACGTGACGCCAGCTGCGCTCTCACAGAGAGAAAATGAAAACAAAACTTAACGGCTGCAAACTATAAAAGCAACACTTCACGCTTGTTTTGCCAATACAACGTGGCGTCTCTGTCGTCTAAACACTGTGACTGTAATGAATATTAATGAAGTTGCACAATAGAGCGCACTGATTGGTTTGAACCAAGCCTTACTCATGCATTAATGCAACACACTGTAAGACGTAATAAGACACACTCTGGCACAGACGGCCAGTCTACACGCTGGAATACACGCTATTATGTCATGACCGTGACGCAGTTTTAAAAATTTGTTTCAAACCGGAAGTACGAATTTGCTTGAAATAATGCAAAAACAACCAATTTACACTTTTTAGTGAAATATAGGTGTCCTAATAGTCTTTTTAGCAGTGTGGGACACACATACGACTGTCAACAGCTCAAAAAATGTGTTTTGGTGTTTCGTGACCCTTTAAATATTAGTGCAGCAAAATCTACTTTGCCATTTCAACTGTTTAACCTAATTTCATGGATTATTGGTGCAACTGAAGAACCAACACTGGCCCATTATGTTGATATTCCAGATGATTTGAACCTGAAACTGAACTCCATTTGTCACGACCATTGTTTATTTTGCATCTAAGGGCCCGGAGGCAGACACCTAAATCATTGTTTCTAGGTGTAACTGTTTGGTAAGAAAGGATCACATAGTGTTAGTCTTTAATCAAGCTATATATATGCCAAAGGTTGTAGTGATTGAATTAGATGAGTTTCACAAATGCATGTCCTACCTGGGCATTCTGGGGAAAAGGTTTGAAGATGCAGCACTGCAAGATATACTTATTGATTCAGAAGTTGTTGCTCTAGGATCTATCAATGGCGTTGATGAGTGACCATCACTATAACCGCAACATGAGGGCACACAAACATCTGTATGAGAGTCTGCAGCTCATCAGATTTTTCAGTTTCTTAGACTCTTTGCCAGCAAAAGACTTTAGATGAGTGTATGACTGTCATAAGTGAGATCACATGTGCATTCCAGAACAAGACAATGGGTATTTTGTATGAAAATGAAAAATTTGTCAAAATGTGTTTTTTTAAAATGTAGCTGTCAGGTTCTGATAGTCATAAGGACAGTAGTGATGAGTAAAGTGACCTGTCACATGTTTGTTCAATTTGAGCTGTAATAAAGCTTCTGTAAAAAGTTGAAAAATTTGTGCTGCAGATCAGCATTTCATGTCATTTTTGCCCACTTGGACCAAAAATTGTTTTTATTTTTAACTTTGTGTGATACCTACGTGCTTACTGAACATTTTTGAAAAATAAAACATAACAAACATGTTCAAGTTCAAATATCTTTTTCAGTTTTATTTAGTGCCAATCTGTGAAGTTATGATGAGTTGTAAAGTGATGAGTAGATTATTGCACCAGTACTTGTCTCAAATATGTAGCTACATGTATAATAGTGGATTTGACACATAATGTGTGTTGCTAAAATGCATATTAATAAAGTTACAGGCCAAACTAGAAGGATAAGATTTAAATTTTTAGTAAATTACACAGATTTATGCATCTTGACAAAAAACTGCAGTATTTTTTGTGGAGAACGTTTACCATGAAATCCATAAGGGGGCTGTCTTTCCAGAAATTCATTAAAAATGAAGCGCCCAGATGTGAAAATGAAAATCTAGCCACTTTTTCTAGGTTCACCTTATGGCGTAAAAAGTAATAAAGAATATAAGTGAACAAAATATAATGTTTTCAGTGCAACAACGCTCAACAAGGCATCCCAAATGACGTGACAGGCAACATGCTGCCTTCCCCGCCCACCTCCAAACAAACACTACTCCAGTCAGGCACATGCTGCACTAGCTCGCAAAAGGGCTATAACGTTAATGTAATCCTCCTATAACCAAAAGCGGGTCTGGGGTTTGGGAACACTTTGGATTCGGTACATTTATAGTTACGGATATGAGACAGGGCTCGAAACTGCGACCGTTTCTGTCGCATATGCGCCCGAAATTTTATCTATGCGACGTCAAAATATATTTGTGGTAGAGCTACCCATCGATGAATTTGCTCTTCAGTGTTTGGACTCTCAGTAATGATTTTAAAGCACACTGAACTGAGCTAAACTGAACTGAACTTAAACACTAAAAACTGAACTACTCTGTTCCAATTTACTATGACCATTTATGTAAAGCTGCTTTGACACAATCTACATTGTAAAAGCGCTATACAAATAAAGCTGAATTGAATTGAATTTGGGAGTGCGTAAAATTGATGTCATGTGACCAGTTTTCACAGCAAAATGTTCACCACATGCGCGGATTTAGGAGGCATTCATGCATTAAGCATCTTTGCACCTAAAATCGGCAAACGCGGCGCTCAGGAATAGTTTAAAACAGTTGACATGTCAACTTGCAGTAAACAAAGCCTGCAATGCTTGCCCCGCCCTCAAGGTCTTCTTATTGGCCCACTGCGCTAGAACGGAACCCGAATGGATTGTTTAATATCAGCTGTCAATCACTCAGTTCCAGTGACATGGAAACGTAAAGGTCTGGATACGAGAGACTATTAACAACACTGACACATTTAGTTTTAGAAACCACCCAAAGTTACAAATAATGACACATCTGATAAGTGATCATGTAATGAATGTCAATCCAGCAATTACACATTTTGAAGAGTGGATAAAAGACTTCCAGTGTTTAAAGTCCACTATGAAAATGACATTCACTGTAAAGCCGGTGGGACAGAGTTTAGGTAACAGTGTTTGCTACTGAATCTACACATTTTAAGCACAAGATGTTCTAACATTATTTAATCCTTCATTTAATTGTCATGATGATGTCAATCGTGCGACTAACACCGCGTTCACCATCGCTAAAGAGCATGCATTCACTAAGATGAAACTAATATCGCAGCTCATGAAAAGACTGTTACTGCTATTAAGATGACGTATGCAAAAAATAAGTTATATGTTTATGTTACGGTTTAATTAAGTTGTCTAGGGAAAATAAACGTAACACTTATAATATTAAATTATTACTATGTAGATGGTTGGAAAATACACCAGGACACAATTTACATTCAATTCGTTTATTCCTCTTACGAGGAGAAGAAAAAAATTAAGCCAACAAAGAGAGGCTTACATGTGTGCGCTTTGTACAATGTATATATAATAATAAGAAGAAAGAAATACAATCAAAAGTTTTAAGGGAAAAAGGAACTAGAGTGGCGCCAAAGCAAAGAACTAAACAAAACCAAAAGCCACCTAAACTAGAACACAAGATCCCCCTCTAAACTTACTAATAAAAATCAAAATGTGAAAAAGAAACCGAAATCTTCAGCGTTTGCGACGCCACACCTAAACTCCCTGAAATAATAAGCAAAAATACAAAATGCGGCGCTCACCCACTTACCTAGTGTTTCTGAACATCGAAGTTACCTACGGGCAAAATGTATATCGCGCGACTTAGTAAACTATTCCCTTTTCCCCAAAAAGGAATGATAAACTCTTTAACCATGACCTAATTTACATCGATGTAATTATTCAGAAACACAGAACAAAGCATACATTATGAACAGCAGCGAGCGAACACAAACCAACACGCACACACATAGCACTCTGAAAAACAAGGCATGCCGGTCGAATTTAAAGTCCGCGAAACGAAGTCCAATTGGTCTACGAGGAAACGCCCTAATGAGGAGTGATAGGCTCGGGATCCAATCAGTAGGTACCTAGTGGAGAAAAAGTAGCGGAACAAAAGGTGATAGGGCGAGACAAAGAGTGAATGACAGACAAGGAGATGCGAAGGGAGCGAAAGGAGACAAGCAAAACAGGGAGGAAGAAGGCACAAAAATAAAAACTCCCACGGACCGTAACAGTGTAAATAAGTTAGTACATTCTGTGGCTTTGTAAATGTTTTTTTTTTTGTTTTGTTTTTTTTGTTTGGTTTTAGACAAAAATACTGATAAAAAATAATGAATATTGTAGTATCTCTACGACAGGACATGCCATAAAATGAGAGCCTTTCGTCACAGAATGTCAGCTATTTTACTGCTATGTAATTTGAGTTTTGTAGCTTGTGGCCTTTGCCAGGAACAAACTATCCCCTAACATTCATTAAGGGGGATGATTTTCAGACCCTTCAGCTGACCTTGAGATCCTGATGTAGGTTCTTTATCAGTGCAAATGCAACCTAAAAACACATCCTCTCTTAGGCATCAGTAGTAAACCATTACCCACACCAATGACCCATATAACAGCCGAAATGTGTTACATTCCGTGCATGCACTTATGCTATCCGTCTCAGCATGGGATGTGGATGCTTGTTGACAGCTAACGCTTAAGGTTAAACAGATGACTGGAGCCGATAGCTTTTTATTTGGTTTATTTCTGTAATTAATATGGTGCACGGTGCCTCTGTAGAGCAGCTCGTAGAATGTGTTTTGCATTTGCCATGGGATTATATTCATGGTAAACTATAAATTCAACTGAACTTATTTATATTTCACACGTATGCTTATGCGTCCAGTTGCAGCGGCTTTGTGAACATCGTGTCCAAACATTCCATCCGACTTGACAGGTGTGTAATGTGAATAAAGATATCATCCAAATCCGCATGCTGTGCAATTCACCGTTTAATGTTTCCTCAGATCGGTCCAATTCTTGATTCATACCATGGCTTGGGACATTCATGGACATCCTTGTGTCTTATGATTGAGAAGGTCTGGAAAGTGATTGTCTTGGGGTTAGATTTTCAGCTTGACTTTTTTGTTTACCCATATTGTGCCTCAGGAAGCAGCAAATGGTCCAGATCAGGTTGGACTGAAATGTTTGTGGCCTGTATTTGGCTTTAACTGTGCATTTTTACACGTCGTTATTATGTTATTGTTCTCCATATTGCGTTACTAAGCAACTAGCCTTTTCACACTGATAAAAAGCTCAGGAGCCGGACTAATGTTAAATATCACAAGTTGCAAACTACAGTAGATGGTCATAAACAAGACGAAAGATATAATAGGAGAGCTAGGAAACTGATAGAACGTTTATATGGGAATGTTTCACATGCACCTAAATTCGATATTGCATTGCATTTGAGTATGTGACGCTTAAATTCATGGCTTTGATCATTTTACTTTAAAATCAATAATGCTTGATGTGTTTGTCGTTGCATTAGAGCAGAGAATAGGAAACAGATCTGCTACAAAAACAATTGCCGTTAGCACTGAACTGTACTGTTTAGCACTGAACTGTAATAGGCCATAAGCCTATTACATATCCATAAAACACTGTGATATAACTGGGCTCGGATAGTATTGCTTTCCCACTAAAATATATCTGCTCCAGAGTTTGTTTTAATCGAGTCGAGACCACCTCATTCAAGCGATCTCAGAGCGATTGTTTTGGTGCGGATCCGAGCGCAATTGGTGATTTCACATATGCCAAACGAACCACGCTAACTGGGCAAATGAGACAGGTTCCGAAACAAAAGTGTAGGTGTGAAAGCACCCTAATAATGATTTGATCACTTCTAGTTTGAAATTACGCTGGTTTAATCTTCTAAGGGCTTATTATGCGGTCCTGTCGCCATCTTGTGGATAGAAAACATCAACCATCTGATCTACTCAGTATGGTAGGCTAATGACTGGTCTCTCAGAAATTCTAAATATTTTAAAATTGTCAAAACCTTTATAAATAAACTGCATAGTTGCAGTCTAAACAACTACATTCTCTACTAAAAAAAGCCTCAAAAGTACACTATGTTGTCCAATAGCAGTGATAATTGTCAGACTGTAAAGCGTCCTCTGCTTGTTGCTGTATGTGGGCGGAGTAATACACAAATGTGAAGAGGCTAGTACAGTGCTGTTACTGGCAAAATACTGCACGGCGATAAGCCAATCAGATTCAAGAACAAGACAGAACTGTTGTATAAATTTTACACCCTATTTTATACCCTGGGGAAAAAGTAACATTTAAGCTCTGACATAACACTTTTTTAATCAACAGATGCAATGCAATTTTAGTCATAACAAAAACAGGCAAGTGCAAAAAATTGTCACCCCAACAGAATAATGACATCTATATTTTGTACAGCCACCTTTTGATGAAATAACAGCCTGTAGCCACTTGCTGCATTTTAGACCATACTTTCTTGTACATTTTCTTCAGTTTAATCAGGTTTGATGGGATCTAAGCGCAAACAGCACTCTTCAAATCAATCCATAGGTTTTTGATGATGTTCAAGTCTGGGGACTGGGATCGCCATTCTAGAACATTGAGCATGAATTCCTTGGTAGATCTGGAGCTGTGCTTTGCGTCATTATCCTGCTGAAACATCCAACCCTGCCATAACTTCAGCCTTTTGACTGATTTCTGAGCATTATTTCTCAGAATCTGCTAATACTGGGTGGAGTTCATGCAAACCTTTAACTCTGACAAGGTTTCCAGTATAGACCCTCCACCATATTTTACAGAAGGGAGCATTTTCTACTTGTCTATGGTTGTGGCATCTGTCCACAGTATATTTTTCCAAAATGATTCAGGCTTGTCCAGATGAGCCTTTGCACACCTCAAACACCTCTTTTTGTTGATAGAATGCAAAAAGGCTTTTTCCAAAGACTTTCCATTGAGCTGTTCTTTGTGTAGACTGCGCTGAACTGTGGAATGGTGCAAAATGACATCAGCAGCAAGATGTTACTTGAGGTCTTTGAAGGTGGTCTGTTGTTTGTCTGTGAATATTCTAACCATTCTTTACCGTTGCCTTTCAGTTATTTTTCTTGGTCTAGCACAGCTTTCCTTCACCAGGGGCCTCATGTACGAAGACTTGCATGGAAATCATACTGTAAATGTGCGTACGCAGAAAAAAATTCAGATGTATGAAACAGTGCGTACGCCGAATCTCACGCATATTCTTTTATACATCCGAATGAACGTGAAACTGAGCGCAACATGCACGAGCACAAAACCCCTCCCTGTCTCCTCCCCCGTATGAATATTCTAATGACTCTACTTTGGCAAAACCCAACGAAAAAGCAACGGCAAAAGCAAGCAAAAAGAGAAACTTTGAACAGAATGTGAATTGGAGGTGCTGCTTTCGGAGGTAGACCGGAGAAAAGCGGTGTCATTTGCAAGTTTGTCCTCCGTAATTAACAACAAAAGAAAAAAATAGAGTGGGAGAGTTTAGCTGATGCAGTTAGCACAGTTGGGTCTGAACATCGCACTGAATGAATTACAAAAGAAATAGTGTGATTTAAAGGTGTAAAATGTTGCAGCACCCTTAACAGTCTCAGTGGATCAGCTCGTAAAACGCATGTCAATATGTTTTGACATGTTTGAGCATGAACTCGGTTCGAATCCAGCGTCTGATGAACTCATTCTTCTTTTTTCCCCCCGCTACATATCAGAGTTTGCCAACTATTTATCACGAGAAAGACAAGTAGGAATCATTAAGAAGTTCGTGCATCATATTTTATTTGCACATTTATTCAATGGAAATGTTTCTGATTCACGCATGCAAATTCATCTTCAGATAGTGTCCTTATAGCAATGTGTGTGCAGTAGACTTTGTAGAGAGGAATTTAACACAACTGCCTCTAGGAGTCGCCAATGGAAATAAAACAGACACGCACAAAAAATGTGCGTACGCCAACCATAAAGCTGGCGTGGAGCTGCGCACATTCCCACATTCAGTTCATCGTTAGTAAATCCAAACGTGAGCGATTCTGAGCGTGAAACCTGGCGTACGCAAAGTTTTTGTGCGTACACAGCGTTGATACATGAGGCCCCAGAACTGTTCCTGTTGCCTTCCATTTACTTACTATATTTCTGACTGCGGAGATAGAGACTTTAAACCTTAGTAATAGTCTTTTGCATACTTCTCCTGATTTATGTTAATGAATTATACTAGTTTTTAGTTCATTTGGAAGACATTTTAAGGTTTCCATGTTGCTATTTTCAGGATCACAATATGAAGAAGCACAACTAGCGTTCAGCTATCTTAAATATCCTTTTTTTATTATTATTGGTTGCACCTTTGTTAGGATTGTTAAGGTTTATTGAGTTACTCAAATCCTTTTTTTGTTGTTGTTGTTGTTGTTATAATCAGTCAGCATTTAGTGACCACACGTTTTGAAATCCATACAAAAGAAAGGGTGCCCAAACTTTTGCATAGCCTATTTTTCAGTTTCAATTTGATTTCAAACATCAGTACTGCTACACTACTTATTTCTGTCTGAAAAAAACATGACATTATCTAGCTTTCTCTAGAAACCAAATGACGTGCAATCTTCATTTATTAAGGAAGAGCACATAATTATGCAGCCACAGAGGGGTGCCTACATTTTTGCATAAAACTGTATATACACATAGTACAAGCTTGTTATTTTTGCATCTGTTTGGAATTTACTTTTTATTGATCGCGTTTTATGTCATGGAAGTTTAATGTTTTAAATAATTATGCAGATTACATGTTAATAAATTGCATCAAAGTAACACAGAAGACATGCAGGCAATCAACACATTCAGCACATACACAAAATTGATTGTAATTTATTATATATTGATGAGATGATTCATGATTAATAGTAAGTGGTTTCAGTGTTTACAAAGATCATATAAAAAGTACAAGAAGACTATTTGCAGATGTTTCCTTGTATATGCTTCTGGTAGTCTCCAAACGCTGAGTCTGCCAACTCGAAAAAGAGCTGTTGAAGTAAAGCTTCAAAAAAGAGGAGTGTAGAGCTCTAGGACATGTTGAAGCATTATTTCATACTCTGCGTGAAGAGGAGTTAATAGCCAAAGAAATGAAATATTAAAGGGGTGGTCCACTACGATATCATATTTTAAACTTTAGTTGATGTGTAATGTAACTGTGTAAACATAAACAACATCTCTAAATGTACAAAGCTCAACGTTCAATGCAAAGGGAGACCTCGGTTTTTACAGAGTTAGCTTAGCAAAGCCTACAATGAACGAATTTTGGGGACTAAAAAAAATACTTCCGGCTAGTGATGGGAAGTTCGGATCATTTTACTGACTCGGATCTTTGAGTCTCGTTCATCAAGATGAACGAGTCTTTTTTCGAGTCATTTCGTTCATTTGGTTCAATTTGCCAAAATATTATTAAAATGTTACAAATTGCTTCCAAACACATCTACAACTAACCATAAAGGTTGACTGCACGACAAATATGTCATAACTAGAATACTATAAGAAGGAGAAAATAATAATTCAATGTTTACCTGCTCTTTTGTCTATGAAGGCATGTTGTCTCTTTGCCTCTTCATGTCTTTAAATGTCAGGGGTTCATTCACGTTACACTGACAGTCACATATAATCTTAATCAATGCACAGTCTGAGCCGATAGGAGCCATGACCGTTTGTTGTTTACGTGAAAGAATGACTCAAATCCGAGGAGTCGAGAGGTGAGCGGTTCAATTCTTTTTCCGGCTCTAAACGTGTATGATTGGCCCGTGAGGAACGAGTGACTCAGACCCGATAGAGGACTCGAGAGGTGAGCGGTTCAATTCTTTTTCCGGCTCTAAACGCGAATGATTGACTCGTGATGAACGAGTGACTCAGACCCAATAGAGGACTCGAGAGGTGAGCGGTTCAATTCTTTTTCCGGTTCTAAACGCGAATGATTGGCTCGTGATGAACGAGTGACTCAGACCCAATAGAGGACTTGAGAGGTGAGCGGTTCAATTCTTTTTCCGGCTCTAAACGCGAATGATTGGCTTCTGCCAATGTGATGAAGACTTGAAATTAACGATACTACCTGTACAAATGTGCGCACGCGCGGATGAACGAATCACTCCTTAGAGGACTCGTGGTTCCCTAGTCATATTAAAGATTCGTTTAAAATGAACTAATCGTTCATGAACGACCCATCACTACTTCCGCCCCTTGTAAGATCACAAAAGTTAATTTACCGCGCGCACACACACTGCGCAGCTAAGGGCCACGGCCAGAGGCGCTGTAACGTTGTAGCAGAGATAAAGCTAAAATGCGTCCAAACGCTGCTGTTTCCACAGAGCTTCGTCTGTTTCTCTATTTGGGCTTCCAAAGGACAAAAATTTTTTTTTTTAATTACAAAGCAGTAAAGAACTGAGCATTTCTACCTTTAATTACCATATTGGTCAAAATGACTGCATGCAATTCTGATACTTTTCGCTGTGACTTTAAATATGTGTGCATTTTTTTTTGCCTAGCAACTACCTGCTAACATAAACAAAACTTTCTGATGGCAAAAACATCAATTTACTTCAGATATCTTTCAAAGCATATTCTGTGCCGCGAAATAGCTCCTGTTTGAAAGTGAAAAAGAAAGCCAAGACCTTTGCATGTTCTAGTATCTTAAATACATATTTATAGGCTGTATTACCAAAAAAGATAATATTTTTAGGGTAATGTGTCATTAAATTTGATGCCAGACATTTAAAGCTTAATTTTATTATATCAATAATAGCTTTGAATGTAAATATGATGCGACAATATTACGTTTTATATGAGAATGGTCAGAATGAGCAGTATGGTAATTCTAATAGTTACAGAATTCTAGTTTCTCTGTTAATATATCCTACTCTCATGTCTGTATTAACGCAGAATGAAGCGAGTGCACCGAAGCCCTTTCTGACCAATCACAGATGTTTCTGTTAAGCTCCTGAGCACACAGGCAATCAGCTCATGCTGATATGCTGTCTCATTGGCTGCAGCTCGTCACTACATCTGACCACACGTGGGGTTGAGTCGGCCGAATGCTCTGGAATATTCAGCCTGCTAAATATTGGATTTCCGTCTGCAAGGTGCTGGTAACGCGTCAGCGAGCCTCGTTGATGCATTGTTCAGTAGTTCACACATAAAGACTGGCGAGCGGTGTGCACCTGCAGATTTTTTCCCGATCACAGCCCGATCCGTTGGCACACTCGTTAACTTTCAAATCGGGCTCAGATCAGGCTTAAAATCCTGTAGTGTGAACTAGGCTTAACTTGTGTAGAAGTAGAAAACGATACTACTCACGATACTATGTCACGATATAAAACAGAAAATAACTTAATCTGAGCATCAGAGAAAAAGAAAGTCCCGCGCACATGTGCTTGTTACAGAAAGTTCACACATTCACGCACACACATAGACACACATAATAGCGATGTCTTTTAAAGGAGCCGCACCCCATTTTCACTCGTTACAGACACTTGTCAGATTTTATTTCAGAGAGCAGGCAGGAGGTTGACTGACTGTTTACACAGCAGAAAAGCGCGTGCTTGTAAGGGCGTGACCATAGACTGTAAAAAATATGTACGTAGTATCCGTGACGTCACCCATAGGTTTCACTGGCCAACTCTGACAATCCGACTCTGCTATGGATTTCAGTTTGCCATATGGCTTCCCAAGTTCAGAGGCATGCATTCTATTTCTCTACTTTCCACAGCCAACACGTTTTGTGTAAGGAGATTGCTATCCTCCGGGCGAAGAACACAATCGAGTCAGGGATCCAGCCAAGATTAAATGCAGGTTTATAGCCTGCACTTCATTGCACCCAGTAAGTGTGCACAACCTCGAATGCATCTGTCCTTAGGCTTGGTTTGTAGTTTTTGACCTGAAGACATGTCCTTTCATGTCTTGATTTTTCCTCATCACAGACTGTTTCTTTTGTCTGTTTTATGGGGTTGGGCATCAAAGTCCTACCCATCTGGGTCTCCCTGACTTTGCAGGTTTTTGCAAAGACTGCAGAGCATAGGTCTCAAACTCCTTAAGGGCCACAGCTCTACACAGTGTTGCTCCAACCCTAATCAAGCACGCCTGATCCAACTAATCAAGGTGTTCAATGCTACTAGAGACTAGCAGGTGTGAGTTGGAGGTGATTGGAGCTAAACTATGCAGAGCTGCGACCCTCTAGTAATTGAGTTTGAGACCATTGCTGCAGAGGAGCCCTGTCCACTCTTTTGGGGACAAGCATTTGCATCTTAAATTTTCGAGCATATTTATTAAGACTCGCTTATCTTAGTGATGCAAAGGGACGTGTTGCTTCTGCATCTCAGCCATTAGGATTTGGACAAACAAAGAAATCAGCATGCTCATCCCTGTGCTCAGTATCTCTTTTCTCAGGACAAAGGTGGACTTGATTATCACAAGGCACAGCTCTTTATTAAGGCCCAATCTCTTTGGCCTTTCCCTAACCCCTACCCCTTGTTTTGCACGTTCACATCAAGGGGTAGGGGGGTCCCAGTTCTCTTTATCTTGAAGCCATAGGGCTAAGGGGAAGGGGTAGATGGCCCTTCGAACGAAGATTTTTCAGAACCACACTCGAAACCAAGGATAAGAAAATTTCCCTGAATACACCAGCCACAGTGGCAGAACGGCTGGAAGTGAGGAGATCCACAAATTAATATATATTTTTTTTTGTCATTATAACGAATTTTTACAACAAACAAACATGTTTTAATATATTCATAACCATGTTCATGTTTTACCGTCATGCTTAAAAAAACAAAACGCTAAAATAAAAAACGCTGAAATCTATAATCCGGGCGACGCAGTGGGTCCCACGTTCGCCTCACAGCAAGAAGGTCGCTGGGTTGCTGGTTTGAACCTCGGCTCAGTTGGCGTTTCTGTGTGGAGTTTGCATGTTCTCCCTGCGTTCGCCTGGGCTTCCTCCGGGTGCTCCGATTTCCCCCACAGTCCAAAGATATGCGGTACAGGTGAAATGGATAGGCTAAATTGTCCGTAGTGTATGACTGTGTGTGTGTGAATGACTGTGTGTGGATGTTTCCCAGAGATGGGTTGCGGCTGCAAGGGCATCCGCTGCGTAAAAAGTTGCTGGATAAGTTGGCGGTTCATTCCGCTGTGGCGACCCTGGATTAATAAAGGGACTAAGCTGACAAGAAAATGAATGAATGAATGAAAATCTATAATGCCATATTATAAATCATGTACAGCAGTCCCACAACATTCCGACACTCAAATACCCTGTCAGAACAGTCTAATGGCTGGGAATGGGCTTTTTACGGTGTCTGCTATAATGTTAATGTTACTTCTGGTGTGTTTACATTGATGAATACGGCCACTGTGTTAAATGCACAGTATTACGATACTATTGTCACATTAGGTCATTATGATAACATGATATATGCCTTCAGTGATTTCCTGAAGAGAAATACTAACATACTATCACTTGTTCTCAGGTCATGTATTTTGGCTGAGTGCAAAGATAAGTTAATATAATAATTTATGTAACAACGTACACTGAATCTGCCTATTTTACTGATTGCTTGCCTTTATATCCTATATTATATAAACTTATTGTATGTTATACTTTTATAATGATCATTATTAGAACTGATATTAAGCAAAGGAGACAGGGTGTGTTTTATATTTTTTGAAGAAAATGAAAGGAGGCAGCTATGTTATAGGTTCAGTTTTGTTATAAATATGCATACAGTGAAGATAACGGTCATATAAATATGTAGCTACATGATACCTCAGCATTTTTAAGTATCTGTTAAGTTAATATCAAAATGAAAATAAGCAGTTCCTTAGATCATGTTTTCATTTTATTGTTAAGATAGTTTTCCCAGAGATGTGTTGCAGCTGGAAGGGCATCCGCTGCGTAAAAACTTGCTGGATAAGTTGGCGGTTCATTCCTCTGTGGTGATCCCAGATTAATAAAGGGAATAAGCCGACAAGAAAATGAATGAATGAATGTTAAGATAGTGAAACAACGTAGCCAGGGTGATGCGAATGATATTACACAGGTTTTACTTGACGTGTCCTCAGGAGTTTGTTTTCCATATCAAACTTGTGAAGTCTTAAGGAACTTAAGGTAAGGGTGCAAAACTGAACTTGTGTAGGCTACTTAATATTGAGAAAAACCTCACTTTCTGCAGCCACACCTTCATTTTTTAGATGTCTCTGTTTTCCTCCATCCACACTGACACGTAGCAAGAGCATTTTGAAATGAAAACCGCCTCTTCAGCATTTGAAAAAAGCTCGAAAACTCGAACTCAAAGGTAGTGTGGACGAAAAGCGTAAGCATAACCGTAGCAAAACGTATGCGTTTTAAAACTAAAATGTATCAGTCTAAACAGGGGCTCAATAGTGAGTGGCACCTCTTAAGCAGTCATCTGTACAGTGGCGTAGCGGACGGGCCCGCACCGCGGGGGGGCCCCGCGTGATTAGGGGGCCCCGCGTCGTCGCGATTTTCAATAATCTCTTGGGAACAACTGTGGTCGGAACCAAAGTTCACACGTCTGTGTTCTCTGAACACCTCTCAAGCGGTGGACTACTTCATTCTGATTGCTTGCCGCCAATGTTGCCAACTTAGCGACTTTGTCACTAGATTTAGCGACTTTTCAGACCCCCCTAGCGACAAATCTAGCGACTTTTTTGTGTGTTATCGGAGATTTTTTTTAGACTGTCATTTGTCCATACTGTACCGTCCCTACTCTTCTCAACAAGCTGCGTGTGATGCCGCCGACCCCTCCCCCGCCTCACAGCACTGACAGGCGGCCCAGTCAGCCCTCGTACAGCAGCCTCTCCCACCTGCAGGCCGAGAGCAGATCACCCCTCTGCGTACCGACGACAAATGATTTAGCACCAGCAGTGTGAAGGTATTTCCCTTGTACAGTCAAACCGATCTACTTCTACTTTATTTTAACAATTTAATTGGACCGTTTATTCTTTTCTTGTTCACAATCACAGATATTTTAGTGACAGTTTCTGAACTTGTCTGAGTTTATTACATATGAGAGATTACTGCACATTCACTACACATCTATAATGACATACTGTATTCAAACAGCAATAAATTTAGTTAAATAAACATGCTTATATAAAGTGTAGTGCAATTATAAATACCCCTTTATTAACCATAGGCTGTTAAACAGAAACGGTAGAACGTGATGACGTCAGTGATATGCAAATTGACGTATGACGTACCCCCCTTCATCAGGGGGTCCCGTCAGCGATCCCTGCAGGGGGGCCTCCGCATTTTGCGCTACGCCACTGCATCTGTAGAGCTGTGGGCTAGGCAACACCTAACACATTTGCAAGATTCTACAATCTTTAAGTGAAGCCAGTTTTTTCCATGATGCTGGATAATACTCAGATATCAATCAAATCTAATTTTCAGCTGTGCCAAAAATGCTTGCTGCATCATTCTCCCTCTCTCAGAAATGCATGCACCTTGGTCAGATGGACCCTTTCTGACCCTATCTGACACTTTAGTCGACGTCGCCTAATTAAATGTGCATATAGGGCAGCATTTAAAGATTGGAATCATATTATTTTAGCAAAGACGCATTCATGAGGTCAAATGTAGATGGGAACATTTTAAGAAACCAGACAGCTATGCGATCAGAAAAAAAAATGCATTGTAGCCAGGTCTAAACAGGCTTATAGTGTTAGGTGCCTTGGTTATTTTGTAACCAAATACAAATCCTGTTGAAGTAGTATGATAAAGCCACAGCTTTCAGATTTGCAAAAAAAAAACAAAAAAACAAGAGTCACAACAACTTATCCACCGTTTCAGCAAACCATAAAATAGTTCCAAATAACAGTGAGATTGTATTGCCTAAAACCACAAAGCAAGACATCTGACCTATCTTCTGGGAGCATTTAGGTACAGTTTTGTTTTTTTGTGATGTCATTCCGCTCTCCACATCTGTCTGGATGCATTAAAGCCTTGTGAAAGGACGCATGAAACTACAGGAGCCTGCAATGTGCAATACATTATCTTACAGGCACAGCACAGCAAGCGTGAGACAGATTCATGCGCAGTACATTGTGTTCCTTTTACATCGCAAGAGGGCGGGATCTCCTTTCCCTCACAATTTAAGCAGGCTGTTGACTTTAAAAATCCTCATATTGGATTATCTCCTAAATGACATTTGTTTATATTAATTTATCTACTTCATAACCCCCTGGTAACATATTCCTGCTTCCTGTCTGAGCTAAATGTACGGCATATGGTTTAATGCACACATGTTGATGATAACCCAGCATGATGTATGTAATTCACCATTATATCCTTTCCCATGCGATACAAGGGTCTGCTCAGTGTCCAATTGAAATGACTTAAAAATATTTTTGTCCTTCCTCTCGGTCTTGAGTTCTACACATATGCCATCTATTACCACGTTTGCTAGCTGCTAATCAATGGCATGTTTTGTGTCATTTTTCTCTCCATTTAATCCTTCGTAATGCGTCATGACCAATTGTGGTTTAAAACGCCATGAAGAGATAAGAACTAAGGGTTTTTCTGTGACGCACAGATTTCAAGCGAATTTTCATGGGATCTTGGATATAAAGAAGCTCAAGATATTGTCTATTGTGTCTAAGATCACAGTTTTTTAAACACATGCACAGTTTTTTTAAACACGTGCGCCATTCATCACTTAGCAATATGGATTTTTATGGTATTGAGATGAACTATGGATTAATTAAACATCAAGAGATCTTTGAAGTTGGTGCCAAACAGCACAGTGGGTTCAATCTAGTATTGTTTTACCGATTCACTTGTCATTCTTCCTACCGAGATTAAAGACTGAATGACTGCGGGCAGGTTATTTTTGAAGGAATGTTTCTTAAAGGGCCATGAACCCCCCTCGTTTCAGCAGGGTGTTTTCACACCTCTACTTTGGAAAAAGTCAGAAAAGTGGGCATGTCCAGCTCTGTTTAGGGGGGAGTGTCGGAGGAACTAAAGTGGGATGGTGTGGGAGTGTCAGTCAAAATACACACACATGAGAAAGTGATGGTGTTTAACCTACATGGACATCTGTAGTCGAATTATTTGCCAAATTATTAAATGTTGGACTTTAACTGCAGTTTGGCTCTTTCATTCAGGGAATTCATTCATGCCCCTCGCGACAAACGAGATATTTAATTCGAGGAGCTGCTCTAAGCGTGTATTTTTCATGCAATGTTTGATACCGCACGGCGAATGAGAGAAACAAAAAACTCCGCATTTCCTGGAAACTTAGATGCACACGGCGGGTAGCGTCAGAAAGCCGCGTGTGTTATTCCGGTCACAAAATGCGGTGCTATGTTTGCACTCGGTGCAATAGTTAACTTAATTCGATACGGACAAACTGAATAAACAAAGAGCACTGGTCGCTCACTTACCAAATCTGTAGAGACAGGACAATCACCAGCAACTAGAGCCGCGTCTTTATGAAGAGAAGACTAACGTTACAAGCGAATCCGGATTTCAGCGTTTGCAGATGAGAACAGCTCTCAGGTAAACAATAATCCTCCTTAGACACGTAAGTTATTGTTGTTGAGCGTCGCGTACAGTGTTAATCCACTCGTGATCCAGCTGAGCTCTCACAGAGAGAAAATAAAAACGAAACTTAATGGCAGCAAACTATAAAAGCAACAATTCACGCTTGTTTTGCCAACACAACGTGGCGTCTCTGTGGCGTAAACGCGGTGACACTAATGAATATTAATGAAGTTGCAAAATAGAGCGCGCTGATTGGTTTGAACCAAGCCTTACTCATGTATTAATGCATCACACTGTAAGACGTAATAAGACTCACTATGGCACAGGCGTCCAGTCTGCACGCTGGAATACATCGCTATTATCTCATGACCGTGACGCAGCTTCAAAAATTCGTTTCAAACAGGAAATACGAATTTGCTTGAAATAACACAAAAACAACCAATTTACACTTTTTAGTGAAATATAGGTGTCCTAATAGTGTTTTTAGCAGTGTGGGACACATATACGACTGTCAACAGCTCAAAAAATGTGTTTTGGTGTTTCGTGACCCTTTAAATTTAAAGCTACACTGACAGCAAAAATTAAGCAAGTCCAGGTTCTGGCTGTAGCTAATTTTGGAGACAAACAACATGGGTGACTTCATGAACTTGTAGGGATGGATTTTACTCAGAATTAAAATGTGCCCTATAATAAAACAAAACAACTCTGGAATCTAGAGAGAAAAGGTCCTGGATAGGCACACTCTTGCCCTCTTTCTGAACTATCCTTCCCATCTGGTATTGATAAATATTTAGGTGTGACTGATAACAAGATTTTGTTCACTATCTTTGATAAATTTTGAATAATCCCAACAGATGAGTAAATATATAAGTCACTGGTTAACTTTGACAAAATAACCATTCATTGCTTTCATAGTGTGTTATGCATTTTTGTTATTTGTGCTCTGTTTGTGTATTTCTCTCTCTCTCTCTCTCTCTCTCTCTCTCTCTCTCTCTCTCTCTCTCTTTCTTTCGCTCTGTTCTCCCATATCTGCTTTTAAAGCAGATATGTGTGTGATCTAGACTTGACATTGACCAAACTATGTCAGTTTTAGCCACCTTCTGAGTAAAATTTAATTCTATCAATTAAAATCAAACCACATTTTTTAAATGACTTTTAAATAGTTTTGTCTATTGTCATCAGACTAGTCTTGCAAATCCCTTGTGTCATTAATATGTGAACATTGATATAAGTTATTCCATAATTTACACAACGTCCTTTCCACCATCTTGAATAAGTTTGAAAATTTTTTTTTTTTTTTACTTTCCATAGAACGCCAGCCCAATTTCCAGCAAACATGCTGCCAAAAAAGTTATAGAATTTTCCAGTTGCTATGTAGCTTGTTGCCATGCTTGTTTATGATGTGGCTGCTGGGCTACTTGGCCCCGATAACTGCTGCTTGCAGCTATATTTGATGTTGTTTTTAAAAACAATAAATCTGAAAATATACAATTTGCAGTGGTGCTTATTCATTTTTGGTGGTTGTTTCAAAATGTTTTCTGGTGCTCCTAAAATTTGAAGTTGGGAGCACCGGTAATTTCAAGACCTGCATTAGACAAATACTATTTTTTATTTAGTCTTTTTTTTTATTTCTTCATTCATTTTTCTGTCATGTATTGTCAGTGTAAAATTATTACTTATGTTTAAATGTCACTTATTTTTAAGCACAGAGAGAGAAATGGACTATTGTTTGTTTTTAATATCATGTGCTGTATTAATTATTAATTAAGGAGTTTTCATAAGATTTTCTAAACTAGTAATGTTTTTAAATTAATGAATGCATAATAATTGTGATAATGATGAAACCGTAATTACTTGTTGGACTATAATCGTACAGCCAAATATCATTGAATAAATCATCGCATCCCTACTGCAAGCAACATGACACCTCAAGACCTGAGGAAAAGTGGGGCAAGAGAAAAGAAGGTGGAAAATGAAGAGACAGACAAATATAAAAACATTTCAGTCAGTATAAAGTGTAATATAAAGCACATTTCTGAAAAGTGCATAAAAAGTAGAGTGAAATAAATTTTTGTTTAAAAGAAGTATATTCTAATAGCACACTTGAATAAACTTCTTCTTTGTAAATCTAGTTCTTGAGCTGTATTTTACTTGCGGATTTCTCCAGATATTGGGGTGATATATGGAGAGCATGAACAGTCTAAAGTAAGGGAGTAGCTGAGTCTAATAGCGTCCGGGAGATAAATTCTGATAGCTTAATCCTAAGGGGCGAACATAATCGCTGACTGGCCGATATTCTGATGCGAGACCGTAGAAGGCTGAGTTATTTGTCTTCCTGTGATTGCGGATGACAGTGTGTTTGCTTTCTTCTCTAATCCAGTGGCCAGAAATCACTAAAGCTTTCAAGACATGTTATCGTTACATGTCTGAAATAAAACAAAGGCTCTGGATCAAATTAACCCTCCTTTCGTAAAACTGTTTGAGGAGGACATGATACTTTTCTCTTCATATCTTCAAAGAGTTTATATTTTTCTTGCAGAGGCGGAATGTTCATTATTGCGATAGTTGCACCCTTTGGTGCGTTATTAATCATGCTGCATAGAGAATGGTTTGATCTTATTTCAAAGAAGCAACAGTGTTTTAATTACGTAATTGACGTGACATTTAAAATCATGCTGAACTCATAGTGTCACACAACCAGCGATCGCTTTCCAGAGATCGCTGGTTCTCACACGAACACCAAGACTACTCTTCCGCATTTCCCAGGACTACATTTTCATACATGCACTGCTCCCAGACACCCATGCTCATTCCTCTAACTTGATTGCACTCACCAGCTGAACCCTGTCAGAGACTGATAACACACCATACATAAACCACTCATTCACTCTCCCTGGTTGCAGAGTCTTGTTTGCATTTTGTGACATTACAACGCGTTTCCCTGTCTTGTTTCTCCGTGTTAGATCTTAGCCTTGTTTACCCTTGTTCTCTAGTTTAGCCGCCTGCCTTATGACCTATTGCCTGAATATAGTGGTGGGCAAAGCGAGGCTTCGTGAAACACTGAAACTATCGAAGCAAATGTGTCGAAGCTTCGAAACGTTTCGAAACACCACTCTACGGTGACACCTAGTGGTCATTTTATTTGTATTTTACTGAAACAGCTTCAGCAAAGAACAGTTGAGCAAATTAGGGTATGAAATCCCACTTTGTAGCCTTGAATCTGCAAATGGTTTAGTTGAGCAGTTAGAGTTCGTGTCCGCCATGTGGGAATAATGGGTTCGAACCCAGACGAAAACAGTTATTTTGAAATGCTTTAACACCAGTTGGTAATGCTTTGTTATTGTATCGTTTTGTTTCAACATTGCTCTGACATACGAATAAACACCTTGTAAATAAATTTGTATTGTTTTGTGGCCAGAAGTTAACAATAATTACTTATATTATTAATTAAATTTTCCATTGTATTTTATTAACGTCTATCCAAAACCTAAAACCATCACAGTACTGTAAAATATGAATTATTGTTTTACAGTGTTACAAAAATGATGCTAAATTGATGGCATATCCGCAGCTGTATCCTATCTAGACTACACCATAAAACAGTAACATGGTTAAAATATATAAAATCATGATTTTGGAGTATTTGGACTAGTCGGGATTCGAACCCAAAACAAATTTGAAACACAGTACTGTAGTGCACACGCACGGTCCACTAGGCCATACAAGACACAGTTGACATCTTGATCATGACAGTTAAATGCAGATTCTGCGGGTCTTGAAACGCCTCTGAAATGATCAATGCTTTGAATCGCTTTAGTCACGTGACCAAGTGTTTCGAAACACTTTAGTCACGTGACCTGGGTGTTTCGGATCATGCTTCGGTGCAGTGTTTCGAAACACTTGCGCTTCGCGATCTTGACACTGTGTCAAAACGTCAGTTTCACATCAGCCATCCTTACCTGAATATTGATTACGATTTTGGATTTGCCTGCATATACCTGTTAACACCTGATTTGACCACTGCTTGCCTGACACTGAATAAACCTGCATACTGGATCTTACCTCCAGTTGTCTTTTCACTCCACCCAGTCGTTACACATAGCAAATGACTAAATATTTACTGTGCATAAATCCACTCACGTTAGCGAAACAACATTGCTAATCATTCAGAGAGATGGATATCATGCCATGTCATGCCAGATTGTTATTGTAATGACGGGGGGAGTGACAGAGACAACTGGAGGTAAGATCCACAATGCAGGTTTATTCAGCGTCAGGCAAGCAATGATCAAACATGTACAAACGGGTATATGCAGGCAGTCCAGAATCGTAGTGAAAAAACAAGCAATAGGTCGTAAGGCAGGCGGCTACACAAGAGAACACAGGTAAACAAGGCTAGGGTCTAAACACGGGAAACAAGACAGGGAAACCGCTTTGTAATGCTACTAATACAGCTAACAAGACTCTGCAAACTGGATGAGTAAATGAGGGGTTTATGTAGGGTGTGTAATCAGTCTCTGACAAGGCTCAGCTGGTGAGAAGGTAATCAATCTTGATGAGTGAGCAGGCGTGAGTGTGACCGGAGAGCATGTACGCATATGTAGTCCAGAGGAAGGCGGAAGTGTAGTCCAGAGTGTTCGTGTGAGAACCAGCGATCTCTGGAGAGCGATCGCTGGTTATGTGACAGTTATTAAGTTTTCCTCTTCAGGTTCATTAATTGAGTAAAGAATCACTTAGCAAAAAGAAGTCTTACAATTAGCTAATAAAATATACTCATGTACAAAGTCATGAGAAAAAGTGTATGCGGTCAGTTATAGCCATTCAAGGTAGAAACTCTCAGAACTCTGTTTTGCAATTTTTAATGAAATAACAATATTAGAATGAAGGGTGACACGGTGGCGCAGTGGGTAGCGCGTTCGCCTCACAGCAAGAAGGTCACTGGTTCGAGCCTTGACTGGGTTAGTTGGCATTTCTGTGTGGAGTTTGCATGTTCTCCTCGTGTTCACATGGGTTTCCTCTGGGTGCTCCGTTTCCCCCACAGTCCAAATACATGTAGTACAGGTGAAATGGGTATGCTAAAATTGACTGTAGTGTATGAGTGTTTGTAAATAAGTGTGTATGGATGTTTCCCAGAGATGGGTTGCAGCTTGAATGGCATTTGCTGCTCAAAACGTGCTGGATAAGTTGGCATGTCACTGACTTGGTCCCAGCTATTCCCCTCACTGACCAGCAGAGGTCACTATCACAGGCCTTCTAAGAACTCCATTCCCCAGAGTTCCCCATACCTGACGCTGATTACCCTGCACCTGATCCACATCCACACACACACATTTAAGCAGCTCTCACTCACCTCTCAGTGCGAAGTCTTGTTTTGCCCTGCATACATTTCTGATCATTATTCGTTGCCTTCTGACTAGTCTCTCGTTGCTAACCTGGACTGTTTATCGACCTTGTCTCTACTCGCCACCTGCCCAGAACTTTGCATGCCTCTGGACTCTGACCCTCTGCCGTCAGCCCCGATCTCAGCCTGTATCCTGATGCCGATCGTAATCTGCCAGTCTTCAAGCCTGTCACAACCTCCCGTACACTTGAGTATTCCTGTTATCATTAAAGTTCTGTTATACTTCATTTGTTTAATAAACATACTGCATATGGATCCTTCTCTGTCAGCACATTCATTACATGGCAGTTCATTACGCAGGTGACGACCCCAGATTAAAAAAGGAACTAAGCCGAAAAGAAAAAGAATAAATATTAGAATGAAATAAACAAACATTTAGTAAAAGTCAGTGTATTTTTATGAGTTTTCATTTAGCAATGTTATTAAATAAAAAAAATATATATAAAAAT